>NC_048226.1:10115059-10195609 GCF_002007445.2 Ailuropoda melanoleuca
GACAGAAGCCTGTGGTTTCCAACTGGGAAGTAATACTAGCGATGACGATGACATGGTGATGAGAAGCTGGGGCTCACCAAGTAAATAGCAAAAGTGTGAATTCTCGGGGCACCTGGTTAAGCGTCCAACTCTTGGTTTCTGCTTAGGTCATGATCTCAGGGTCATGGGATCCACCCCAAGCTGGGCTCTGCACCCAGCAGGAAGTCTCCTTCTCTCTCTCTTTCTCGCTCCCTCTGCCCCTCCCCCTCCCCTTGCCTATGCGCATGCTCTCTCGCTCTCTCTCTCTTAAATAAATAAATAAATCTTAAGGGGAAAAAAAACGTTATAACAAAGTGTGGACACTCTGTAAAACAATGAGCCATTTTCTTTTTTCTTTTTTTTTAATGATTTTTTATTATATTATGTTAGTCACCATACAGTACATCCCCGGATTCCGATGTAAAGTTCGATGACAATGAGCCATTTTCTACCACAGCAGGTGGTTCACCAATCATCCTGTGACATAGGTATGTTGACCCCCACACGGGAGGCGTGCACTGACATTCACAACAGGCCAAATCACTCTCTGAAAGCCAACAGTGAGGGAGCTTTTTTTTTTTAATAATAATTTTTTTTTATTATATTATGTTAGTCACCATACAGTACATCCCTAGTTTTTGATGTAACGTTCCATGATTCATTACTTGCATGTAACACCCAGTACACCATGCAATACGTGCCCTCCTTAATACCCATCACCTGCCTATCCCATTTCCCGTCCCCCCGAAGCCCTTAGTTTGTTTCCCAGAGCCCATAGTCTCTCATGGTTCATTCCCCCTTCTGTTTACCCCTCCCTTACTTCTTCTCTTTCTTCTCCTACCGATCTTCCTACTTCTTGTGTTCCATAAATGAGTGAAACCATATGATAATTGTCTTTCTCTGCTTGACTTTGACTATAGAGCCCGCTCCTGATGAAATGCATTCCCTTGACCGACAGTGAGTGAACAAGGTGGGGAGCATGGAGGGATGGACGAACACACCCATCGCTGGCTGGCTATCAGCTGGATTCTAACTGGGGCAGGGGGTGACGGCACTAGGGTACCTCAGAAGACCAGGAGCTGCTACAGTGAGCTTACGGGGGTACCTGCCAGGTGACGTTCCCACCAGCTAGGCCCCATTCTGCCTGGTATTTGGTGGCTGGTGCAGTGCCAGAGAGTACTCCTTAGCCCTCTGCCGCTTGAAAATGCCAGGGCTTAAGCCCCCATGCTGTTGAAAAAAGTTCAATGCTTGGTTCTACTTACAGAGATACTCCTTGCTTCTGCTCTTATTAAAATCTCTCTGTCAACCCTGGGCATCTCTGATCTGTTCCAGAGAATCTTTCAAAGGGGGTGAGCCAGCCCTGAAGGACAGCTCCATCCCATCCAAAAGGGAAGTGTGGACCCAGTGACTAGACAGCTGTGGGCTCAGCCCCCCCCCCACCCCGGTAAAGCCTTAGTTTAGCTTGTAATTTCCCCAACAACAAATATTTCAGAAGAAAATTGAAGGCAAGGGAAGGGAGGTTGTGAAGACGATTTCCCCTAACTTGATGGTAAGGGACAATTTGTGGAGAAAAACATGTTTTAAAAATAGACTCACCTGTTCCCACTGTTTATTCCAATTCTGAGGCGAAGGATATCTGCTTGGATTTTCAAAAGGGAGGGGGTAGGGAACAAAACCCTTGTTGCCATAGGAATAAGAATTCTCTTCCGATCAGAGGAGGATGAATTCAAGTGAAAAATTGGAATCAGGAGAAGGTGAGCTATTCTAAAGGAACAATCATCCATTGTCCTGCAAAAACCTACAGCCTGACAGGAGAAAGAAAAGTGGAAGGATGTGGGGAGCTCAGAATTCCTCATTTTTGCATAAGTTTATAGCTTGCGTTTTCAGTAACAACTGGGAATCGTTGGCTGATGTGGTTTAGAGACTAACTTCAGTATAATTGAAAATCAATATTAAAATGACTTTTCATCAGTTTTCCTCACGTTGCAGACATGATGGGGGCCCTGACAAATGCTTGGAAGCTTTAGAGGAGATCTGTGGTTTTTGAGAGACAGGGAGGGAAGATGCAGGATTCCTTGTTTCTTTGAAAGAGTTAGTAACACATGTTTGATTCTGAGATCTGGAGCCGGACAAGTTGACAGTGGAATCCTGGCTCCAGGACAAATTGTCTAAAGTGACCTCAGCCCCATTCCTTCAGCTCTGAGCAAAATGCAGACAGCGGTACCTGCCCCACAGACTCAAATAACAGTGTGTTTAAAAACTTGAAGCGAGGGGAGTCTGGATGGCTCAGTTCGTTGGGCTTCTGCCTTCAGCTCAGGTCATGATCTCAGGATCCTGGGATCAAGCCCTGCATTGGACTCCCTGCTCAGCAGGGAGCCTGCTTCTCCATCTCCCTCTGTCTGCTATTCCCCCTGCTTGTGTTTGCTCTCTGTCAAATAAATAAAATCTGAAAAAAAAAAACAAAAACAAAAACTTGAAGTGATGCCTGGCACATAATGGGAGGCCACTGACTGGCAGTTTTTATGGCTGTAGTAATTCGGTCCAGTTGACAGGGCTTCTCACGTCTTCAAATCAATTCCCTGTTTGGGGATCAGGTCTCCTGGATGTGGATTACATGCCATAGCAGGTAAGATTAGGTTTGATGGCATGTGACAGATACCCCAAATAATAGTAGTATGAAACAAAATAGAAATTTACTTTTTCTTTTACGTAAATTGAGACCCAGCATCCGCTGTGCAGGGCTGCTGCTGGCCTCAAGGACCCAAGCTTCCCAATGCCGGAGGTTCTGTTTGTAAGATGGGCGGGAGCATAGGGGCTGCTGGGCAGCCAACCGTCTCTACCATGTGTGGATTCTCCGTCGCTCCTCTTTAGCCCTGATGATGGGATCTCCTGCTGTATCGACTCTCCCGATGGAAGGAAAGGGAGAAGCATCCCAACTGGCCACACTAAATAGAACACTTTTTCTATTATAATTTGAGTGTGCATTCCAATAGAAAGAATTCATCAGCATTGCACTAAGTGCATTAAATGTTGCCAGTACTGATATCATTGACATATTATTAGGTACCGTATTATGTAGAATATTTTTTCCATGGTACAGTAATCTAAAATTAGCCAAGCAGTGGGGCCAGGAGGGCCACCTGTTCCTGGCCCAGCATCTGGGTCGGAATCCCTTCCTGCTGTCATTCTCCGCACTCATGACGGTGTTAAGGCACAGGGACCTGGTGATAAGCTAGCTGTCTCACCATGTGGGCTGTGTGGCGTCAGGCCCGGATGGCTACAGCTGGGCTGCAGTGGTTCGGTCCTGGGTCACTTAGAGAGAAAAGCCAACAGGCCGTGGTTTTGTCTGGAACAACTACTGGAGAGCTAGGGCAGCAGGTCTAGGGGGCATGCTTTATAAGCTTGACTTATCGCCTTTTGGCTTGGGGGAAGGACAGAATTTTGTATTCGTGCCACTAACACAGCTGAAAACCACACTTCAGTTAATCATGACAAATCTTTACAACATGGAAAATGTTGAAAGCAGCCATCTTTGTTTTTTAAATTAAATCATGCACATACAATCACACTATATATATATATATAAAGGATTGTATAAGGTGTGTATATAAGATGTATATATATGTATAAATATAAAATGTAAATATATATATAAAAGGATTGTATAAGGTGTGTATATATATAATGTATAAGGTATATATATATGGATATATATATATAAAGGATATATATATGTATATACAAAATCTTACATTGATATAAGATTTTTTTGATAGGATGTTGATTTATAAAATCGCATATTCAGTATTTTCCTCTCTTATTTGAAGTTTTTGTTCTCCATAACAACAAAGAAAGATTGAGGCTAATCGTTCCCACAAAGTCGTTTCCAGCTATGACAGTGTCTGAATGCGTGTAGCTACATAAAATCAACACTGCATGGACCGTCCTTGGTCCTCTTGACTGGTGGTCTGTGAATGTGGTCACTCCACTTACTGAGTCACTTGCTCAAAGTACAGGAGCTTAAGGTCATGCAGTCTGAATCTATAAGGAACTACCAAGGTCGCCCGAGGATAGAGGAGACTTTATACAATAATACTGTTCTGCTCCTTCTTTCTCATGAGGCGGGAACGAGGAAGGATTTTCTACGTTGGTAGGACCGGTATTCCAGTAAGAACTGATCAATTGCTTAATTGGTGGTTGGAAGTCAGAAGAAAGAAGCTAGGATTTAAGGATCACTTAATAAATATTAACTATTTTTACCCTGTGAATTGGGTATTGTTTGTTATCTCTTCCTTGAAGGTAAAGAAATGAAGGTCAACAAATGAATGTTCCCATAGTTACACCACTGGTGAGATCTGACACCACTAATTGAACCTGGGTGTTTGCCTCCGAGGCCTGGGCCATTTCTTCCATGAAAAACAAACAAACAAACAAACAAACAAACAAAAAAAACCCTACTACCTAAGCATTCTGTAAAAATAAATAAAACATAGTCATAGGATAAATTCAAAAAGCAAGCACCAGGAAAAAAGCAGAATATAATATTTTATTTATAGAATAGACATAATTGTGTGAAAACACAGCAAAAACACTGGAGATAAACCCCTATCAGGAATTTTGAGAGCCAGTTGTTAAACTGTTGTTAGCCTGATATTGCCATCATGGGGGTATTGACACCATGGGAATTGGCAAAGGCTACAAATCATGGCTTTATTTTTTCTTTCTCCAGAAAGCCATTTTACAAATATGCTACTACTCCCTGCTCATCTCTTCCATGCTTTATGCATTGTGTTTTGCATTAAACCCTTTCTTTCTTTCTTTTTCTTTTTCTTTCTTTCTTTCTTTCTTTCTTTCTTTCTTTCTTTCTTTCTCTTTCTTTCTTTCTTCCTTTCTTTTTCTTTCTTCCTTTCTCTTTCCCTTTCTTTCTTTTCTTTTCCTTTCCTTTCTTTCTTTTCTCTTTCTTTCTTTCTTTCTTTCTTTCTTTCTTTCTTTCTTTCTTCTTTCTTTCTTTCTTTCTTTCTTTCTCTCCTTCTTCTTCATTCTGTAAACCTAACTCCAAGGAGGAGAAAAAAACACTTAACTTAGGAAGATATGTAAGGAACCATTGACCTTCTTTGCATCCTTTTCTTAGCCATTCCACTTCCTTGGCTAATTCACTTTCTCCAGAAAAGGGTAACTCATCGATTTGGGTAAATAAAAAAAATGAGGTACGTAATAATCATTAGATACCATTCATTGATCATTTGTGTCTGATGTTATGCTGTGTGCTTTATATTCATTCTTATTTAAATCCTAGTGCCCAAAAACTAGTTATTATTCTTCCATTTTCTAAGGAGGAAAGAGAGATTCTGAGAAGTTAAGCAGCTGGGTGACTTACGACAGGCCCCTTCAGTGGGCATTGGTAGTCAGAATTCACCTTGGCCATGATTTTAACACCCTGCCTTGATTCCTCCTCCCCTCAGCGACAGCTTTCTCAAGTCTTTGGGACCCATCTCTTCCACTGTGGTTTTCAGAAATAAATTTGCAAATGTTATCATCATTCTTAGAGGGAAAAGTAAGTGGAAATACAGATATTCCCCGGGAAAGGAGGGGTTTGCAAGAGGCCCCATCTGGCTCATGCTTAACGGCAGAGAAGTGAAGCACCCATCAGGGTATCACAGGTGCACCTCACAGGCTGTAAAGGCCTGGGGAGTACAGACGTCAGCCTTCCAGGACTGCAGTGCGTGCCCGAGTCACGGAATGACAGAGCTCTTGATTCCAGCCATTTTCACCAGAAACACCCACAGCGCTCTGTGTAGACAATTACTCCAGTGATAGCATAATGCTGAAAGCAGAGCTCCACTAAGGGCGTGGAGAGGTAAACACTCTGCATACTTCGCTTTCACGCCTGGCAAACAAAAGTGTATTCCCAAATCAGCTTTGTCTTTCCCATTAAACACATGTGTTAAGCAAATCCTTCAGGTGCCACGTTTTTCTCCAGCAAGCAGGTCGATAAATGCTATCATACGGAATTCATCAGAGGATGATTTGTTAAGACATTAATCCAATTCAGCAGTGGGGCATGATCCCCTGACATGGAGAGACTCTCCTTACTTTTTTTGAAAAATTTCACCATCAAAAGAGTGTAGCAAACACTCACATTTATTATGCTCTTTCTCTCTGTGTCGAAGGTTAATCACATAGTAAGTCTGAAGGCTCCATTTCCATGATTCCTTTCCATTTTATGAGTTATTACATTGGCCTTTAAAGTTTAAATCAACATATATCAACTAGAATTATAACCCAAATTCCATTTGAGCTTTCTGATTGCATGGATTTTCCGCTAGAATCAATGACAAACTTGACCTCCAGAAGAGATGTAAAGAGCTCTCTAGGTAAGGTTGGTCAAGAGACTTTTAAAAAAGTAACACATGTGCAAATTTAAATTCTGTAACTATAGAGTTTATAGTTGCATCTCCTAGGAAAGCACATCTACTGAGTATGTTCTTATGTCCCAAATATTCTCAGGATCTCTGATACATATCATTTTCATTGAACGTGTAATCTATTACGATACCCCATTTTTCAGAAAAGAAAACTGTGAGTTAGAGTCTGAAATAAGGATCATCGTGCCTTACAACTCATGGTCTTTCCAATACTCTGTGCTGTAAAACAGGGTCAGCGAACTATGGCCCTGTGGCCCCCCATTAGTTTTTGTAAATAAAGTTTTATTGGAATACAGCCACAGTAATTTGTTTATGTATTCTCTATGACTTTGGCAGTACAACGAGAGCTGATTAGTCGTGGCAGAGACCATATGCCCCACAGAGATGGAATTATTTATTGTCTGGTCCTTTACAGAAAAATTTGTTGACCTCTGCTGCAGAGTCCTAATATATTCCAGAATCTACAGTGATACATAAACATGGCTCCTCCTTTCCAGTAACTCAAATTCGAGTTGAAGAGGACAACAAAAGCCTAGGTGACTCTGTAAGGGATATATTCTACCTCAACAGAGTTTGGCCTTCAAAATAAGGGAGCATTTTTTATTCCTGTGATGAAATGGCTCAAGCCTCATATCACTTCGGCAAGAATATCATTTTTCAACCTTTACGGTTCCCTCTCCTTGAAAATCCCAAGACTCACAGGGCCTCCACAATCCAGCACATCAATCCTAGATACAATTAAGTTTTGGGGAAAGAAAATTGGGGCCGTTGATCAGTGCCTCATACCATTGAGACAGTTGGAATCTTACCATGTCATTGCTGAGTTGCAGCTGTGTGGTCTGGATGACCAGTGTGAAGAGGGCCCCTTCCTCCACAAAACCTGGTACCTTCTTTTGTACTAATTGTTACTCAATGACCTTAGAGAGCATTCTGAGTTAAGGGGGCCTCCCTTTGTGTTGGCTGTCATTCCCCTAGCACAGCGTCTCCTGTTTCTTTGACTCTTGACACTTCCCAAGGACACCCAGTGCTGAATCAGCTGGCTCCAAGGCCACTTGTCACGAGTTTAAGTCCTGAGTCATTGGGCTCCTTGGCTTCTCAATCTGGGGTGTCATAAGTGCAGGCTTCTAAACTCAGAGCACCAACCACTCTGTTCTACACTGTTCCCAGTGAGGCTGGACATGGCATAATTCTGTTTCTTCCCAAAGAGCTTTAAGTGCCCTGATTTCCATTTTCTGGGCTTAGTGGTAGAAAGCTGGCCTTTCCTCCCAGTCTCCTGAGAGCAGTAAGTCACTTCTTTGAACCTTTTGATTTGGCCAAACTCAAGGGATTCTTGGCCAACCTGTTTTAGCATCCCCTGTTGTTCTACCATTGAATGGGTGTAGTTTTCAGCCAGTCAGGTATTTCGTGCTTACCAGGGATGCTCAGATTAAAATTGTTACTTGATACCTTTAAATATATATATTTATTTTAGAGCAGTTTTAGGTTCACAGCAAAATTGAGCTGAAGGTACAGAGATTTGCATATACCTTTATGTCCATACTTGCATGGTTTCCCCCCACCACTATCGACATCCCCCAGCAGGGGGGTACATTCGTTCCAGCTGACGAAACTACATTAAAACATCATTATCACCCAAAGTCCATAGTGTACATTGGGGTTCATTCTTGACGTTGTATGTTCTATGAGTTTGGATAAATGATCACGGCATGTATTCGTTATTATGGTGTCGTATAGTATTTTCACCACCCTCAAAATTCCTTGTGTTCTACCTGTTCATCCCTATCTCCTCCCTAACCCACGACAACTGCTGACCCTTTTACTGTCTCACAGTTTTGCCTTTTCCAGCATGTCATTGACTTAGAATCATACAGTAGGTAGGCTTTCCAGATTGGCGTCTTTCATTCAGTAATGTACATTTAAGTTTCCTCCATGTCTTTTCATCGCTTAAGTAATTCATTTCTTTTCAGTGCTGAATAACATTCTATTGTCTGGATGGACCAGAGTTTGTTTATCGTTTCACCTGCCAAAGGACATCTTGGTTGTGTCCAGATTTTGGCAATTATGAATAAAATGGCTGCAAACATCTCTGTGTGGGTTTTATATCAATATAACTTTCCACCTCCTTTGGGTAAACGCCAGAGAGTGTGATTGCTGGATCGTATAATGGCGGTATGTTTAATTTTGCACTTGATACCTTTTGGGAAGCTCTTGTCTTCAGGTGCAGACGTCGCACCTGTGCATTACTGTTAAAGAGAGCTAAGAGGTAGCTAACTGAAAACTTTCTTGGAGTTGCCTCTTCACTTGGCTTCACACCAAGAGAGACTTCCCAGTCTTCTAATTCCCTCTTGTACCTCAAAGCAGAGATCGATGGATAATTCCATTTCTGCTCAAATGTGGAGCAGATAACTTTGGAGTCATGCAGTGATCACTACCTGTTCATTGTTGTTCTTATTTTAAAAATAGTCTTCTGTGGCTGTAATGCCCTTAGCTCAATATTGTTTGGTTAAATATTTCCCTCGAAGGTTCCTTTGAGAGGAACAGGGCATGGTCCAGGACATCTTCATCCCAGCTAACTGGAATACTTCACACAGCAGTAGACTCTCAAAGTCTTTCCAGAATCAGAGTGGGTGGCAAAGGAAACTGATTTACAGAGGAACATTTATCTCAATAGGCCTTGGATTTTTATTTTTTACTTATCCCTGAGTCTCTGGTAGGATAAGATTCTGCATAGCAATTGAGGTGATAAATCACCAGAAATGTGTTCCCAAGGTTTCAGCTCATAGGTTAAAAAAAAAAAAAAGGTTTCCACATTTAACTAGAGCTATCTGTGTTATTTCCACATGAACTTCCCACGTTAGAACACTATTCTGCCGTATGATTTAAGACTTACTCTCACAGTTGATATGATGTCCTCAGATCTCATGGTACCCCACCTCCCACCCCAGTCCCCAAAATGTTGCATTCATTAGCGGTTCTTTCTCTCCTTAGATGACCATCACAATCAGGGAATTCTCCTTGGGCCTTGAGATGATTTTCCTGTGCCATCCTCCCAGCTCGGGTAGGGGGCAAGGGAGTTGGGGAGTAGAGAGAGAGGACTCCAGCCCTAGTAGAGAGTTTTAACTTGAATGAGCGAATTTAAAGCCTGAACCAATTGAATAATGATTCTAAGGAGACAGTTTGAAACTGGGAGGGATTGAGTCACCCTCATTGGAGATTCTAGAATTACTACAGAGAAGGGTTGGAGATAGCTACTTATTGGAAGGGGGGAGTAGGGAACTATGAAGTCTGACATGCATAGAACTTCTAGTGACCCCTTTTAAGCGCCAAGATTAAGAAATGCTCAGGGGAAGTGCTGCAGTAAACATTGCTAGTGCTTACGACAATGTCTGGGTATTCTCTCCTTTGGGACACATATTCCTGTAAAGTTTGTGTGTGTGTGCGTTATGGCCGTCTGACTTGTTTTGAACAATAAAATATGAATGGAAAAGTGTATTTCATTTCTGTGGGAAGCATTTATGGGCTGCAGCTTGCGCAATTCTCCACATTCCTTTCTTCTACCCTGGCAAACTCCGAAGACTGATGTCATAAGACAATGGAGATTTTATCACCCTGGGGTTGTGAGAGACTATGATGGATTCCCATTGGACACGTATCATGAATGGGAAACAAACCTCTGTTAATTTAAGCCATTGAGATTTGGGGGCTGTTTGTGACTACCGTTAGCATATTTCAATGAATGAGGGGTTCGGTTATAGAAAAATAAAGTTCTATACTTGCACATCTAACTTTGTTTGTAAATTTCAAACCTGCTACACACTCATTTAATTTATATGAATTGGACTGTAGTGTCTCAGCAAGGAAAATAACAAGGATGAAAATTGTGGCTGATTAATCCTGATATCGTTCAAAGACCACATGTTCCAATGTATGATATAAGCCCGCTGCTCCTTCTGGGGTCCCCTACTCTGCACACAGAGAAGAGTCTTCACACGGAGGGACGCTAGGCTTTAAAGAGATATATTTTTTCATACAAGATAACCCAAACACAAATGAATTACTTCTTCTGGAGTTTTATTTAAAAAAAAGAAAAGAAAACACTCTTCCCACATCGAAACAAATACAGGCTGTTCCTCATGCTAGAGCAAGGGAATGCAGTTTGTGAATGGGAGAGCAAGTCTTCCTATCGCACCGACTTCTGCTGGTGAAAATTAGGGGCTTCTTGAACCTACTATAGATGAATCTGTTTGTTCTCAGACCAGTTGTTCCCATGCAGAGAAAGGGTTGGTGGAATCAGCAAACGGTGCATTTGCAAACAGGGGTCCCTGACCACTTGCCCACGTGTGATGCCTGAAGACCCCCAAAGTGCTCCAGGTTGGGAGATGGGGCTTTCCTCTGGTCCCGGACCTTCCCCTTTCTTGTTGGTATTCCCAATAGAAACTGAAGGCTCAAGGTTATGTCTAACGAAAGGGTTTTGGGGAAATGGCATACTTTCCCACAAACCTCCTAAAATACTCACTGAACCTTAGAAGGTCTTTAATTCACTTTAAAAGGACCAACTGATCATTGTAACGGTTTGGGGCACTGATGCCCACCATTTTTTTTTTTTTTATGATACCATATGCCTCTTGAAGGGTATCCTTTCAAATGGTTAGAACTCTAAATGAAAGAAAGATACTGTCTTTCTTTGTCTTTTTTCACAATGGCCATTTGATAGTATATACTTCTTAATCCTTTACTGTATAGTTTACTCCTTATCAGGAAGTCCAGATCATTTTACTTTAAAGAGTCTAATAGATCGTAATAATCCAAGCATGTCTGGATTTCACCTGTTTTTGTTTGTTTTGTTTTCTTACTTGTTTCAAGCATTTGGACCGTGGAACACCAATGTCATCCTGTTGTTTGGTACATTTTAAGAAGGTCTCATAAATGATCACTCTTCACACTCCACACTGTACCTAGGTCTTGTGGCTGTATTTGTCACCATTTGCTCTGTAGGCACACATTGTTTACTTCCCATTTTCCTGGTGCTAGGAATTCACAAAATAAAAGCTCTTTGGAATAAATTTAAGAGCCCCGTTGGGAAAGCTTCAAGATGCGAAGCTTCGAGAGGCAGCCCTTGACTCCTCTTACTTCTATTTTCTGTAGTCTCTGAACACAGGTGGTGCAGGGGAGGATCACCCAGAAAATTTGGCTCTGGGTCAGCATGTTAAAATCCTGGAATGAGAGCCTAGCAATGCAAACATCTTTTGCATATTTTCTGGATCAAAGCATCTAATTGCTTACCCCACCTCTCTTTAAAGTTTTCCGTCTTGGCAATCAGATAATGAAAAGAGACTAACACGTCCCAATTTAGTAAATTTTTGTAATGAGAATGGCTTTTAGTGATTCTACTAACATGTACCTGAAAGCAAGGGATGAGTTCAAGAAAGGGTAGAAATGATCCAATTAACTGAGTGTGTTAACTGAGCACCTTCTGTGTGCTGAGAATGGGGCTAGATGTTTTACAAACTCCTTCTGGGGTTCTCAGTAAGTACCCTGTTTCTATGTTAGTGTCTGTGATAGAACCCTAGGTTTTGAAGTCCTAGGAAAGTGTTTGGAGCTGACTTTGAAAACTGAAGCGGTGGTTCCTTTGTGTTCCTAGCTAGGACATTTGGGGTGCTTCTTCCTAATTCAGATCAGTTCCACTCATATCATCCTAACTCCCCCTCCCCCACCCCAAGTATAGCTGTATTTATTTCTAGTGCACAAAGGGAGGCTATGAAACCACATTGTTACTATTTTTAACAAACAAATCAGAACATATGCTTCAAAATGAATCGTGTTGCCTATGACATAGTTCTTAACAGATGCTAGGTATTTGGGCCAGTGATGCTTTCAGGGCTCAAGGTGGTACTGGTGCCCCGAATGACCTCTTGGAGATCGTCTCCATAGTTTTTGTGTCATTTTAGGATAATTTCAGAATCTGCATATTGTCTGCTATGAAGGAGCCATGAAGCAAGTAGCCAGAAGTCAAATAAACTCTATGCCTGTGAATTGAAGGGATGAGATGAAACTCGCTCTGAGAGATCAGCCAGGGCTTGGCCAGGATGGACGTTTGCATTTGGAAGGCACAGTCTCTGGATGCCAAATGTGCTGGTTAGGGAGGGCGGGTTAATGATACTTGAGAGCTGGGGATCAGAAGAAGGTGAAAGTGAGGATGTAGCGAAAAAGGCGTTAGCCCGAGTCCTCTGAGAAGCAGGTGTTGAGATGAAGTGAGAACAAATGCCTATGGGAGAGACAATGGGAGGTGTGGGGAGGCTGGGAAGGTCATCAGACCGCAATACCAGCCTGGTCCCCAGTGATGGTGAAATGGAAGAAAGGTTGGGGAGAAGTTTCCTGGATGACCATGTAATCTAAAGCAGGTTTGAGAGGCTGAGGGTCCTCTAGCCAAATCTCACTCATCACTGGCCATCAGAGGAGTCCCACGTCTCCCTGGAGTCCCTGCCTGGATCTCTGATTGGCTGGGTGTGGCCAATGAAGAGGCTTTACCTCCATGCAGAGCACAGCAGCTGGAGCCTTGGGGCAATGACCCTGCTGCTTAACCACTGCTGATGGAAGCCTTCGAGGTGCGTTTCCATGGTGTCCAAAATAACCAAGACAAACTCGGAGAAGGAAGAACTACAGCCAAGAACTATGATGCCTGAGGAGCCTACTGAGTCAGAACTGAGTCTAGAAGCCAAAATGATCACTGGTTCAGATGAGGTGGGAGGTGGGGGATCCCAGGCATGTGGGTAGCATGGACACTGGGCAAGTAAAACATGACACGCTCCTCCACAGCTGCCTACCATTGGAGCCCAACCCCAGGCCAGCGCCTTACTGCTTCCCAGGGGAGCTCTGGAAGCTTCTGATAGATGCCCAAGCTGTGCAGAGTTGGTTCTGATGATGAAAAATTACATGAAATCGTCAAATGAGGCTCTTTTCTGGTGTGACTAGTAAACGGGCTTGAAAGAGAATGTTCCAATTCCAGAAATAGTTTGATCAATGGCAGCACTGTTGGAATAACTGTTTATGTTCCCAAAGGGACTCCTTTGGAGGAAACAGTGCTCATTTGTACACGTAGGGTCTAGCGGCTTTGTTCCAAAATGGTACTTATTAATACTTAATTAGCAACTGATTACTTTTAAGGGGTGGTTCACAACTGTTTTTATCTGCCTGCCCATTTAACACGTTATCATCAATAACAATTTTATTACTTCTGATTATTTTGGGGAGGTGGCTAGGGGAGCAGAAAAAAGCAGCCCTCCCCCCCCCCCCCCTCCAAGCCCAATCCAATCACCAGCACCAAGGAGAGGTGATGTTAACTATGAGGAGGCTGGAGATGACAAATACACTTCATTCCTCCTCTGGGCAGGATGGTGCAGAAGACAGGAGATTTTTCTCGGTGACTCCTTTGTTCCTTTCATGCTGCTTAATTAGATAAAAATTCTCCCATTAAGCTTACCCTCCTACAGGTATTGCACTGACTTATGGCGCATCTTCTGTAAGGTCTCTGTGGGTGGAAGGGCCTTGGAGAAGGAGGAAGAGCGCATACTTCTCTTCTTGGTGTATAAAATCTGGAATTTACAATTTTGAGGTGCTTGAGGGCACCTGGGTGGCTTGTCCCCGACAAGGTCTTCTTATTACACAAGTCTCTGTGCTTGGCTCCCAGAGGTCTTCTCATCTTCGCCATCTGAAGCAGGGCTGGAGTCTCTCTGTCTCTCATCCTGTACTCGTCACTACCAGAAGCGCTCCTCTTCACTTCTTGGCTTATTCAGTGTCTACCTTCATCCTCTAGAATACATAAACTCAAAGAAAAGCAAGGACCAGATCTATCTTGTTCACTGCTGTGGTGGGCATCACACATTGGGCAGTAATTATGCATTCAGTGCTCGCCGATCTTAAAGCACACAGTATTTACCTTGTTGTTAGATGAACACTTCAGGCCCCTTGGAATTCTGAAATCCAATGACCCACTGCATTAATATATTAGCCATCCAAATTTTTTTCTTAGAAATCCTCCTTATCTTTATTTTTTTATAATAATTTTTTATTATGTTATGTTAGTCACCATACAGTATATCCTTAGTTTTTGATGTAATATTCCATGATTCATTATTTGCCTCCTTATCTTTAAAAACAATTCTTTGGGAAAGCCTAGTGGCACCCCCCCTCCCCCATTCCTTTTAAACATCAGAAAATCAAGGGCCACAGGGCTAAAGCACTGACTAATCGTACCCCACATTTATGTTGTGGTGTGTTATTAATGTTTCAAACTTCCAACAACAGAATCCCCCCCCAACTCCCTAATCTCCCCACCTCTGCTATTCTGGAACCATTCTGCTCTGTGAACTGTCAGACTCTCCCTCTCACAGGTACAGGGCTTCGGGCTGCAGGCTTCCAGCACTGAAAGAGTCAATATGCTGATTTCCAGGTGTGTTTCCCTTCCCCATCACGTCAGCACCACGGCAGTGTCACCCCAGGGCACTCAGCTTTGCAATCATCATCCGTGATGACCTCCCAGCTCAGTCGCGGACAAGAGGACTAGTCACAAAGAAACCACTTCTGGGACTCACGTGGTGTCTCGCCGACATCCATGTTTGTCAAGTGCCAGCAGCTCCACGTGAGCCTCCCCAACCAAAAATAAAAGCAATTGCAGTGATGAGGATGGGGGCAGTATCAACACCCACCAGCTCAGCAAAATTACGATGTTAATAGAGTTATGCTTGGATTAAGGCAGGGACACCACATGTGCTCTTTTCATGTGTGCTCCCAAACTAAAGGCCTCTGATCTCCTGAGAAGATGCTATTCTCTTAGGCTCTCAGGGCAGCAGACAGGAGTCCCATTGTCTTTTGGACCCCCGTGGTGGAGACCATGGCTTCAGAATCGCTAATGGTGAGTGTGCAAGAAAGTAGCTGATATTCTGTCCCAGTGCTCCACGCACAGAAGACGCTCAATGCAAGTTATTGACAGATGACGTGTGACATCTAAAGCTTCTGCAGATATTAATGGAGAGAATGGTCAACTATTAATATGGTGTCTTGGAAAATATTTTTGTCTTGTTGTAATAGGACTTTCCCTTAAATGTACTATGAGAAGAAAAAAACTAACATAAATAAAGGAAGCAATCTGTCTACTGAAGTCATCGAAGATGTGGTAATAGAAATTGAGTTCTGCTTCCCATCCTGTGCCCGACGAAGACTGCAGTGTCTGATTCTGAAACCCACAATGGGCTCACCACAGAAGGTAATTGACACGATTTTCCATGTATGTAAACATCAGTGTGGCATTGACCATGCAGTGTATTTGGAAAATTCAGTGTGGCCTTTGGAAATTCAAAACCAATGTGTGTATTTGAAGTCATTGGGCCCAGCAGATTTTACATATTAGCTTCCTATTTAGATAAATACCATTCATATGAACACCATTGAAATGCTCATCTGTATGTGACAAGCAGTTTTCTTCAGAATGAGTTTTCTTGGATACCATTAGGGTGGAACAACTGATATCCTTTGAGGCACATTCAAATTTTGGGCAGAAAGTTTTTCCTTCTAGACTCCCTCTCAGCCTTCCAAAGAAGTAGCCATGTTGGTCCGGGTTCTGCAATTGACAAGCTAGTGCCCGTCCTCTTCCAGAACATGAAGGTACTGTGTGCCTGACCAAGTATCTTCTCCAATCTACACAAAAATGGTTTGTTTCACCATCACCTACATGTGGTATGATTTCAGATCCTCTCACCAAGCCAGTCATATGTTTACGGGTGTATTCCAGACTTTTAGTGTCCCTCTCCACACAAATGCCAGAAGCGAACTCAGCTCGAATGCAGAGTAGGAGGGAAACCCAACCAGTAGCCCTTTTGACAACTAGCTGCATCTCCTTCTTTCTCCTTTTTTTTTTTTTATCATAGTAAAAACACTTCCACTAGATCTACTGTTTTAACAGGCTTTTAGGTGCACACGACAGTATTGTTATGTACAAGCACAATGTTCGGCTGGTCTCTAAAACTTACTCATCTTGCATTACTAGAATTTTACTCCTCCCCCGCCTGGCCTCTGGTAACCACCATTCTATTCTTTGCATCTATGAGTTTGACTGTTTTATTTTATTCTCTCTCTCTCTTTTTTTATACAGTCAGTGTTGATTTGGATTAAATTCCATATATATGTACATGTCTTTGTTCCTTATTTCTCCCTACAGCTCAGATGTTTGTTCTGGGAATTTTTCCTTCCTGAAATACAGGCTTTGGAAGTTCTTTCAGTGTAAGAGTTGTCGGTAAATCTTTGTTTTTCTTTTGCTGAACCTGTCTTTGTTTCATTTCCATTCTTGTATAACTACTTTAGGTTGGTCATTTCTCGGTGCATTGAGGATATTGTCCCACTGAACTGTGTGGAGTTTGACCATTTTAGAAACCTCATATGTGTGGAATCATGCAATATTTGTCCTTCTGTGACTGGCTTGTTTCACTTAGCATAATGATCTCAAGATTCAGCCCTGTTGTCATATTTTGCAGGATTTCCTTCTTTTTTTAAGGCCAGTGGATAGCAAAAAAAAAAAAAAAAAAATCCACTTCCAGGTGAAAAGCAGAATAAAGGAACATGTTATGTGGACCCTTGATGAGAATGCAAACTAAGAATCTTATTAAAAGAAAATGTTTTTTCTTTCCAATATATCATCAGCATAATCATTGTGATGATCATTTATTGAATTCTCCTTGTGAGTTAGGACTGTAGTAATTGATTTACCTATATAGTCTCATTATATGTAAAGTCTCTGTGTCTGGTGCAGTTATCCCCATTATAAATGGTAGGAAACTAAGGCTAAGAATAATTAGGTAGTTCCTGCAAAGTCGTGCTAGTAGTGAAAGGTAGATTTAGAATTCTCACCTGGTACTGTTTGATTCCAGAACCATTGAGATCTTGACTATTACACTGTACAACCTAGATATGAACTGTAATGAACTAGTTCAAATTCGGTTACTGGTTCGATTTAAGCATAGGATCATGGCTAGATAGAGAACTTGACATAGTCTTTGTTTGGAGGTAATAACGGGACAATTTGGTCTCATAGAAAAAAACAGCCCCAGAGGTGCCAGATAAAATTGGGTTCCCACTTCCTAGATTTGGAGCCTCAGCCAAGTGATGTACCAGACTCTGTGTTCCTGCCCCCCTAGATCCACTCTGTGTCCTTCTCCACCCTGGTCTGTGCCCCAGGAGGGTGAGCTATACTACAGTGTGTCAAAAGGTTCTGTCTGCTGAGTTCTGGCTCCTGTAACAAATCACAATACACTGGGACATTTACACAGTTCATGTATTTCTTATAGTTCCGGAAGCTGGAAGTCCGAGATCAAGGTGCCAGCCTGGTCTGGTTCTGGTGAGAACTTTCTTCGCAGTTGTAGATGGCTCATTTCTCATTGTATCTTCACATGGTGGAAAGAAAGAGAAAAGTCTTTGGAGTCCTATTTATAAAGGGCACCGATGTCATCCAGGAGGGCTCCACCCTCGTGACCTAATGACCTCCCAAAGGCATCACCTTGTACTATCGTCATATTGAGGGTTAGGATTTCAACATATAAATGTTAGGAGGACACAGACATTGAGATCATAACATAAGTTTCCTTACCCCTGGGCCTCCAGTTGGTTGGGCCATTGGGTAGATGGGCAGCACACTGAGGAGGGGAGAAGTGAGGCCAGTATACTTCCTCCCCTGGTCCTCTTCATGTATGGTCGCTGTGGGTGCCACTCAAGGCCACCACCGTTGACCAACGACCCTCTCAGTATAGCAACTCCCAGGGGAACGTGACCACTCTCTCCTTGTATCTTCAGATGTAAAGGTAAAAACAGCTCCCCACTGTTGCTTGCCCCAGGGTATGATACCATATTTTGTTGAGTTCTCCAAATCGTGCTTCTTGTCCACTCTTTTGTAGTTAGTCCCTTCATTAAATGTCCCTAAATTTCCAAGTTTGAGTGTCTCTTCTGCTTCTTGCTTGGAATCTGATAGAAATCGCCTCAGCTCAGTCTTCTCATTTATAAAATTGACATAGTGATGCCCTTGTCGTGTAGTATGAGGCTGAATGAGATAATGAAGGGCCTGGAGCATTGCAAGGCTTAATAAACAGTAGTCAGAATGATGATCACGGTGACCCCCTCCTTTTTTGTTAGCCTCTCCAGGATGAGAAGTTAACCTACTCTGAAATGTGGATCCGAAATTGGTGGCCCATAGACTGGAATCAAAGCATGTAAGAGTTTTATAGGCTAACACATGGCTTAAAAATCCCACAAAGTGTTGTATGCAATCCAGATTCTAACTTCTCTCACATTCTCGGAAGCTCACTGGGTTCACACAGCCACATTGATCACTTGGTGGGAGCTGAATGGAGGTGGCCTCCTTAAGACAGGACAAGGGTTCTCTAGTTTGCCACAGTCTCCACCAGGCCCTATGATACATCCGCTGGCTGTACATATTTATACGACCTGCCCAGTCTTGTAAGTACAGGATTCTGAGTCCTGATCTAAATTACAAACTCCTAGGGGGCAAGCACCTTAGCTTGTTGTTCTCTGTGCATAACCAACTCAATGATATATTTTAGTTGAATAAACAAATCTGCTTTCACTCCTAGGTCCCCAGTTATTCCCACGGCTGCCACAGCAGTCTAGTCACCTGCTGTTCTAACAACCACAGTGTCCATTCATCTGGGTGAGTATGGAGAAGGAACACAGACCGGGCAGAGGGAAGGAGACTGGGCCAGGAGGGAGATGCGGCTGAGAATACGGGCTTCAAGGGACAGGGAAGGGATACGCGAATGCCCTTCTGGCACGGAGGAAACCATCTTTTCTTCATCGTTATATGATGTCTCCCTAATTGGCTTAATAAGGAATACCCCGATTCCCCTGATTCCTGTAGCTAAATATTCAGATCTGAATGACTTTCCAGGTTTGAGTGGTTAACTCTCTTAAAGCTGGGAGCACAGTCCCGCTGGTCTGCTACCTAGAGTTAATTACCCTCCCCACATCCCCAGACAGCCCAGGCTGGGGTAAAGCCTCTGACAGTCCTGGCAGCACTGGAGCGCCCAGCTCAGGGTCCTGTTAGCTAACAGCTGCAGGTCACTCTTACCCTTCTGGCCTGCTTTAAAAAAAATACAAACAACCAAAAAAATTCAGGCCTACCATTGTATTATTCCCTTTTTAATAAGGGCCTGGAAATGTCAGCCTCAGTGATTATGCCAGCAGGTGCCCAGACTTCAAAGTGGGCACCTGTCACTGGAAAGATAATTGACTTTATTCAACCAATTGTCTCCCTGTTGTAATCAAGCCATTTCATTCAAATGGATCTTTCAAACTGTTCTTTTGAGTAGGTGGGGGAGGCGGCAGTGCCAGTGGATCACAATTACCACGTGGGGGGGGGTGGAAAGCAGAGCAAGCTCAGAAGGAGGCCGTGGCAAAGAGCTGTCAGCCTTTTTGCAAGCGGTGGCTGGCCCAGAGGAAGGCTTGTAGGTGGGGAAAAAACCAAAGAGCGATTAGGGAGAGGTGGGGGAGGCTCCCACTATTCAGCTATTCAAGACAGACACTCCCCGGGAGGCACAGTTTTCTGTAGCAGGTGCCCTAAGGGGACCTCTGTGCCCAAAGCATCCTTTTCCTCCTCTGGGGAGCAAGATGCAATGCACACTTGAGAGGAGAGAGAAGGGCTGCGGACAGAAACAGGGTAAGTGTCTGCTCTCCACAAGGACCTAAATCCTCCTTAGTCCTAAGGTGTCTCTCTGGATGTGACAGTCCGTGCACAGAAGGCAAGGATTCGAAGCAAAGGGAGCCTCAGGCACCTATGGAATATGGTGGCTCTCCATTTCCCTGCCGTGTAGACAAAACAAACCCTGGATTTTGCTGGGCTGTGGGAGGGCAGGACCACTGAATTCCACCTGGCATTTCACTGCTGTGCAGTGAGGACCCGGGAGGCGGGACATGGCTGATGGCAAATTTTAGAGTAAATGGGGGTGAGGGTTGGTCAGGCTGTGAGCTCTGCCCACAGTGAGAAATCTTATCTTACGTAGCCAACCTTGGTTCTTGGCACAGCCACTTAGCTGCTCTCTGACCTTGAGCGAGTCCCTGAAGTCCCTGATCCTTAATTCTCCCAAGTAGGAAATGGGGCAATAGCACCTAGCAAGGTGGAATGACATAAGCTCCAGGACTCAGAAGCCTGATGCCGGTTTGGGCGCTCAGGGAAGCAGATGTCTCTTCTCTCAAATGGAGTAGGACAGAACAAACCCTCAGTCCTGCATTCCCGCAGTCCCCCACTCTGGTTTCGCAGTATTGTGTGCCCTGATGGGGACACGCGACTCCGGGGCTCCATGAGGGTCTAGTCCCATTCCTGAGGGGGTGCAACACCAAAAAGCAGGTTTTCCTTGATTGCACCAACACCAGGGATCTCTCCCACCACTCTTCTCTCCTCTATAGCCATCATTTACATCCCAAACCTCATCTCCCCAGTGTCCAAGTGTCCCAAGTGTCCTTGTGTAACACCCAGTGTGGTGCTTTATAGAGAAAATGTATCAGTGAAAGTCTTGCTAAGCCTGGGCCTCCTGTAGCATTTAAATACACGTGGGGAGCCAGCAGTGTCATCCTTCGCTATCAGGGCTGATTAACTTTTACTGAGAAAACTATCCCATAAAATTATAATTGATGCCACTAAGCCGTAGACAGGTAGACCGTCTTCCATGACGAAGCCATTAGTCCTGTTGGGTGGAATGCAAAGATCAAAAGAAACTTTTGTGCAAGAAAAGAAACGATAAAAAAAAAAAAAAGAAGAAGAGAAACAGCTTCGGGGGGAAGCTGGTGTGTGGAGCTGAGTTGTAACCGTGGGCGGTCAGCCAGTCCGCGGGGAGAGGGGAAGAGAAAGCAAGGAGAGGGTGCGCTGGAGTGGTTTTCATCTGCTCAACCACAAAGGGGAGGGTGGGTGCAAACACAAAGGGAACCTGATGAACCCTGCCCAAGGTCAAAGGTCACACCTGAGTCCAAGGTCTCCCGCACAGCTGCCCCGCACTCGCCTCTTCCGGCTGCTGTGGCAATGACCCTCACCTAAGGGCCACGGCATCCTAATGAGGAAAGTCCCATGCAAATGGCCTGAGCAGCTAAGGGGGCGCACTGTGTGGTTTCATCAACGACATCTTGTGGGAAGGGCTGGGGAGGCGTTCGAGAAAAGTTTATACGACAGGAAAAGAATGACGTCCACAAGGAATGAAAGGGGCACATTCAGCTGACCCCTGATCTTCCCCGTAAATTTGCTGTTTGAGTTGGGGAAAACAAAAGCAGTAAAGTGCTGAGAATCTTGCAGGGGTCACCCACCTTGGGTGAGGGTAATCACCTCCAGACTCCTAGGTGCTGAGCTCTGGATTGTCTGAGTTATAACATGTGAAGTCGCATTAAATAGGGAGTGCGGTAGAATTTTCAGCTGTTGTTGGTATTGCTATGATGATAGATGTGTTTTCCTCCCTGACTGGGAAGGTACTAGAAAGAATCGTGGATGTTGTCTTTCAAAGCCATCACTGCTGAAAAGAGCCCCCTGAAACCAGAGCCCTGGACGAAGGCACATACCCATCAGGGCCAAGGGCATGAGCATGCGTGGCCAGAACCGTCACTCAAGCCTCTGCTCTCAGAAGTCCTGCACTTAGGGACAGTGGTCCACGGGTGCCGTCTGGAAATTCTTAATACTTTTATCATTGAATCTGTGTTATGTCAGTGCAGTCCAGTGGGACAATGGTGTATGAGCCAGAGGCTAGAAGTCTCACCCCCTCCCTGACATGGGTCTCCACTGCCTGCTGTCCAACATGCCCTCAATCCCCCCCACCCCCCGGCCCAGGAACGGCTGCTGCCCTGGGGACAGGCTCAGGGAGGGACGCACTCAGCAGCTGTGCACCGAGACACAGGTGGGACCCGAGCACCTGTGAAGGTCAGCTCTCACTCCTCAGGTATCCCCGTAACCAAGAGGGCAGAGAATTTAATAGCAAAAAAACAAAAAAAACCAAAAAAAAAAAAAAAACAAACTCTAGGCGATGTTGAAGGAAAGGAGGACAGAAGAAAGAAAAAATGTTTCTTCCTGCTTTTTTGGGGACAAGAAGCTCCCCATTTTCATTTTTCACTGGGCCCTGCAAATCATGCAGCCGGCTTCCAAGCTCGGTCTTTGGGCACCATGTGTAAAAAGGTTCAGGGCAATTCCTCTCATGGACTTTGATACATGAGCTCTCAGCCATGGGCTCATGGAGAGAGAAAAGCAGAGCGTGGAGGTCAGAGTCTATGCTCAGCATTTGCCTTTGACGTATTTATTGCGACATACGTATTATGTTTCAGATAATGGGTAGCTACTCATCCTTTTTTAGGGACTAGATAGTGTTCCATATAAAGAGAAGACACCTGAAACCCCTGCTGGAGCTGTGACTGAACATTCAGATTTAGGCTTAGCCCTGTAATCCCCTAGACTAGCTTTGGTTTCTAACTCCATTAACTCGGGTGTCAGGTGAGATTTCCGGAGGTAGGTTTTCTTATGGCTTGTTTTACATTGAATACCCACCATTACCATACAATATTGTGCCATGTACTACATTATAATCTTCCTTTGTAATATGACTATTTTCTCTGCAAGCTTTCCATCAGCCCTAGGCGAGAGAGAGGGAAGGATCATTTTAATACTGAATGTTTCATGTGTGCACGCTCACACCACAGCGTGCAGAATGTAATATTGTTTTATTTATCCTTTAGCGACGGGTAGGTCATAGTTGAGATGCTCCAATCAGGATACACACTCCAGGGGTGGTTAGCATTTTAATGAATTTAACCAGAACCTTCCATCCTTGGGGAAGCTATTCCAAGCCTTCAACTATCTTTAGAGCCTTTGCTGATTAGCATGAATGATGTTAGAAATGACTTTATTACTGGCAAAATGAACTATATTCAGTTTTGAAGACTGACTAGAAATAATTCTAGAAAACAACCTCTCTTCCACGTATGGGTTGTGAGTCTAGGGTCCCAGTCAGTCAATAACTATTCAGCAGTACCTTAGTCAAAGGGCTCCATAAAATGCTGTGCACCAGTCCCCTTAGGACATAATTTCTTGTTCTTTTTAGATCACAGGGATAAATACTTTTTACATCAGAACCTAACACACACACACACACACACACACACACACACACACACACACAGAGGCACATTGAAAGGAAGAGTGTCCAGAGAAAGTGTTTCTTACCCTCACTTTATGTAATGCATTTTATTCTACTATATTTCATTTTGTTAATTGCTGGTTGCAATGCACTCAATTTATTTCAGAACACCCTAGTGGGATGCAAACAACTGTTCTAAAAACCCTAACCCAGAGAGCAAGGAGAATCCTGCCACTAGAATGTTGTCGCATCCGCCACGAGCCTTTGTTGCAAAGTATTGACATCAGCCTGACGTGGCCAGGAGTGGGGGAGTCGTGGAGTTACAGGAGAGATGGGCACATGATTTTGTGTGAAGGAGCTAATGAATGTGTGTGCACCAGAATGTGGTCAGGGACTTGCCTGCATTGTAACATACAACCAGGTAGTGAAGAGGTGGGAGAGGAGACCTCTGTTCAACCTACGTTCTCTCACCCATGTTCAACTACGGGACATGACCAATAACTGCCAGGAAGAACCTAGTAATGATGGATAACCACATTGGTTTAGGTCAATTTGCAAGTATTACTTTGAAAAATGAAAGACCATCAGACACTGTGGTGGGTGCTTGGTGGCACCCCAAAAGATAGGTCTGCCCAGAACCTGGGAATGCAATCTTATTTGGAAAAAGGGTCTTTGCAAATGTCATTAAGTTAAGGATCTGGAGGCAAGATCACCTCAAATTATCCAGGTGGGCCCTAAATCCAATGATACGTGTCCTTAAAAGGGAAAGACAGAGGGAGATTGGAGACAGAAGAGGAGAGGGGGTCACAGTGAAGATAGAAGCAGAGATCGGAGGCACACAGACACATGCCAAGGATTCCCCGGAGCCACCAGAAGCTTGAAGAGGCAAAGAAGGGACTCTACACTAGGGCCTTCCGAGGAATTGGGGCCCGAACGACACCTTGACTTTGGACCTCTGAGCTTCAGAATTGTGAGAAAACAAATTTCTATTGTTTTAAGCTACAGGTGTGTGGCGATTTGTCGAGGCAGCCACGTTATATAGACCAAGACAGCAGAACTCTCTTTGATAATCTTGCCAACTGCTCAGTTCCAGCCAGAGTCGCCTCACCCTGAGCAAAGGAGCAAAGATCTGTTCTGTACTTTTATTTTGCTAGCTTATGTAGAATCAGCTCTCAGGAAAATAAATTTTGTTTGATTCAAACTTTTTCAAAACATCACTCATCATCTCTGATGGCATTTCGGGCTCCCCATTCTTTATAGCAACCATATACAACCCATTTCAAAAAATGTGATGGGCATTCTTAACTCTACACAAACAGGGCGAGCAAACTGTTTCAAGAAGGAACCAGCCGATGCGTATGACCAGGGCATTGCTTCTAGGAGATTCGATTTCCTCAAGCAAAGCGGACCTCAGGTGGGCATCGTTGAAAGTAGAATTGCTATCCACATGGTGGTAAGGAAAAAGAGGCAGCCTATACTTCAGAGTGTAGCATTTCAGAGATGGTCCTATGATGAAACAGCTAGCATCTATTATAAACCGCATGAAGGAGAGAAGGGGGAAAACGAAACATCGGGGAGCTCATATTTACTTGAGAAGATCACCATGCATCAGAAAATCAGAGATCCCAATATAGATCCTCTTAACTTTTTAAAATAGTTTATGTCCAATAACAGTCCTAGAAAATACGTATTTAGAAAACAATTTTCTGAGGAAGTTGTTTCACACCCACAACCACCTCCAGAGCCAGGCTCTTTGTTTTAGCTTCCAGCACAATGTGACGTAGGGGCATGTTGCAAGGGCAGATGACGGTGGAAGCAGAGATCATTGTATTTATCTTTGACGGTTACTAGGAGGGATAAGTTGATCATTTCTACTGAATCATTAAGTCGGAAAGGTTGCAAAACATCCTGAAAATTGTATATGCAAATTATCTTCGAGAACACCAGCATGCAATTGCCTCTGGAATCTAATAAAGCAAACATGTTAGGCCTGCCCAGCGGCATTATTAATCAGGGCCAGCATGAAACATTAACGTTATGTTTAGGACGAATTTACATGACACGAAAGTTGTTAGGATAGGATAGTATCATTATTACCTTATTGTTAAGTGCTGTGGACATTTTCTAAGTGCTCTGTTTATTAGACAATTTCGTTTCATCGAATTTCTCTTTTAAATCTTTTTAACCTTTTAGGGGCGCCTGGGTGGCTCAGCAGTTGAGCATCGTTCTCTTGGTTCCAGCCCAGGTCAAGATCTCAGGGTCCTGACATAGAGCCCCAGACAGGCTCCGCGCTGGGCATGGAGCCTGCTTAAGGTTCTCCCTCTCCCTCTCCCTCCACCCTTCCCCCCTCTAAAATAAACAAACAAGCAAACAAATCTTTTTAACCTTTTAAAACAACTTAATTTATTATTAGGGTTTAAAATGAGCATTAGCTAACATTATTCCATCTCAACAATCAAGGTGGAAAAATAAACTTTTCCAGTTAGAGGCACTTACTCAGTTCCTGGGGACAGACTCAGAGGGCTGGTGGCGGTCACATGATCCTCTGTGCGTCGATCTCAGTGGAGGCGGTGGAGGCTGGGGTCCTCGGACCTGCAGCCCTTCCCAGGTCTTGCTGCTTCTAATTGCTGCTTCTCCAGAGCAGAGGTGGCTGGGCTGTTAGCAGAGGGAGTAAAGGGCGGGGCTGTTCAGAAAAACAGGTGTTCACCCATACACCCAGATACAGCCAAAGATGTGTTTAGACAAACTGACAAAATACTGCAAGCCAATGTAGCCATGTGTGCGTTACCCCAGTTCTGGCTGATGGGATTACGGGGGTTTATAAACATGCTTCGCTTTCTATAGTCGCCCAGCCTTTACCACGTCGCCTTTTTATAAACAAGGGTTTAAGCTTCACTGACACTCGTTTGTTACTGTACATGGAAGTTTTTGGCAATTTAAAGCTTTGGCTGTGCCGTCGGAGGTAAGAAAGATTCCACGGAGAGAACTCTGGGTACTCTGTGACTCTAGAAGTCCTTCCATAGCCCGCCCCGGGAATGGATTCCTTTGAAAAGTGGGGATGTACTGTATGGTGATTAACATAATATAATAAAATAAAATAAAATTAAAAAAAAAAGAAAAGTGTGAATGGTGTAAATGGTTGACTAGTGATGGGGAGTAACGGCAGGGGGCATCATGCGGGGAAGAGCTGCCACCAGGGCTTTTGAATTTGCTTCCCATTCCCGCCCCCCCCCCCCCCCCCCCCCCCCCCCCCCCCAGGTCTTCTAGCTTCCCCTGAGCATGCGCGCATCCCTTCCCCCTCTGGTACTCTCATTCTCCAACCCGGATTACACTCCATCCTGTTCTGACTAATTCACCCATTCTGGCTCCGTTGGGAAGGTTTAAACCTCTTCCCCAGGCAAGGAATCCTTTCATTCAAAGGAGCCTCCTACTCACGAGGAAACAACACATTATTCAATTACAAATTATTCTAGAAGCTATCATTTTCTAAGCAGTTATCATATGCACACATGAGTTCATTGAGTTCGATAAGTTTTGGGTTACTGGTCCAAATTTCAGATGAGTAAGTGGAGTGACGGGAAGGTTATATAACTTGTGTGTGAAGTCACATTGCTTGTAAATGGCTGTCCCGGGATTTGACTGTGAGCTAGATTCTAAGCTCATGATCTTGAAAAGGGAAGGGCTAATGTTGCCTGTTGGGGAAATGTCATTGAGAGGATGTGACTGCCAGTTGACCCAGGAGCTGGACCCGGCAATGGGAGGCTCCTCGCTTTCTCCCCTGGCCTTAGAATGTGCTCTTTACTTGGCTTCCCCAATCTCAGAAGTTGCCCCAAAGATGTAGCCTTGAGCGAATGATGTGGTGTTGAGACCATCTGGGCCGTGTACATGATGGAACACAGTTAAGGCCTCTGTATACATTTTTAAGATTTGGTGCACAAGTAAAGAAGATCTACTTACTCATCTTGAGGCCACCCAAGACAAGCCTTGTATGCAAGTTCCCTTGCTTGTTAAACCCTCCACCCTCCAAGGTGGAGTGGACTGCCTCTCTCTTTGGTCTCTTTCTGACCTCTGAGAATGGGGGCCAGTTTCAGATTCTACCTGGGAAGTTCCAGAGGAGGTTATAAACCACCACTCTCACACCCTGGCTTATCTTCAGGAAGTCATCTCTCCCTGAACGATTATTGTATTATCTATAAAGTCAGGATATTGCTAAATCCTGCCCAGCCTATTCCGTGGGCTTTTGGAAAGTTCCGTGAGACGACACGTGGAAAGAGCTTTGCACATCATAAGTCGCAGGTGCTCATGTGCTGTTTCTTTCATAGACTGAGCTTCTAGGAGACTGGAGGAGGGAGGCACATCTAGTGAGATTCAAGGACAAAGACCTTCAGGGGCTGCAGGCCTGGTGGAGAGGCATACGCTAATGAAACACGTAATACTAAGTCTCCAGCTGTAGGTTGACAAGACACCCGATGGGATCCAAGTAAATTAAGATGATTACAAGTCTCGGTTTTTCCATGACTAAGGGGTTTCCTGGGCCATGGGACTTTCTGTGCTAAAACTGGACAGGTCCTGAGCAAACCAGGATGAAGTGGATGCCTGGCTAAGGCAAAAATGACTGGTCATCTTACTAAGAAGTGACGTGTGAACTGGTCACTTAAAAGCAGAGTGGAAAATCATCCCATGGTGATTGGGCTTTGAGGACATGGCAGAAATATTGTTCCAAAGATGCCATTGCTCTAGCCACTCAGAAGAGCAGAGGCATGGAGTACATTTTCCCTGAACCAGCAATTCTTCCCCAAACTCGTAGCACTCTGGAGGTTAACTCTTGCCTTTCCCCGGGCTAACAGGCACACGGTTGTCTACTCCTGGCCATACCACCCAGCCTCCTCCAGGGAGAGAGGGAGAGCCCTGCCAGGAGTTAAGAGCCCAGAATGCAGGCATTTCATAGCTTACAGGCAGCCTTGCTTTCAAATGGTGCCCCTCTAACTTTCTCTTCCCTTAGAAGGATATCTTGGAAACTCCAGAGAAGTCTTCCTCCGTCTTCTGACTAGTGAGGTCCTGAGTTGTCCCCACATTATGTACAGTTGGGACTGCACGCCCCAGTGGACCTTCCTTCGGAAAGAACCTGGCTCCTGTCTACCCCTGCTCCCCTGTCCCATCCCCACCAAGACTATTTCTGTTGGTAAACCCTGCAACCTCATGATTCCCTAGTACCTTTTCACTTCTCAGCATTCCGCCAGACTGCCTGGGTTCACATCCTCACACCACTATTTCCTATCACCTGTGTCATTTTAAGCAGGGTACTTCGTTCGCATCCCTTTTCCTCATTAGTAAAGTGAGGATGATAATTATGTCACCTAATTTAACGGACAGTGAAAGGATTAAATAATTTAATACATGGAAGGTGCTTAGAAGTGTCTGGAAGCTAGTAAGTGGTCAATAAGTATTAGTGCTTTCGTTTTCAGCCAGCCTACCTGCTTGTTGCCCCAGGGTGGTGTTCTCGTCTCTTTCTGTAGAAAACGAGGTTTAAAGGTTCCCTTCCTTGTGTAGGAGAAGCCTAAGCTTTGGAAGTGTGTGATTATCTCCAACATCATGTAACTCCCATACGTTTTGGTTTCCTAGTCTGCTAAAATGGGCTAAGAATCAACGAAGAAGGGCTCAAAGAGATGACGCATGACAGCTCTGTCCTTTGGGACCCTCCTGCCGTACCTTACACTCTATCTACAGTACAGCGTTGACTCCCCAACCGATTTAATGTTTGTCACTAGATTGTGAGCTTCTCGAAAGAAAGGGTTGTGTCTTTTTCATCTTCTCGTCTCCAGGGCTTACCTGGGTGTCTGGGAGAATAAATGAAGAATCAATGCACATCTGGTGAAGTGATGACATCTAGCACAATATCTGGCTTGTATTTGGTGATCAATGGATTATAGTTTCTCTCCCAAGGTTATGGAGCTGGTTAGTAGCATATGGGGGCTGATCCTGACATTTTTTCCCTCTTAAACTGATTAATAAAGTTGCCTTCGAAGGAAGATTATGGAGAAAGTGATTTTAAAATGCCTTTAGTTCATGAGCAAAAATAGTACTTACATTACACATCTGAACTACCTTTCTATTTCTGTTTTCCAAATTAAGCCTGCCGTAGAGCGTGCACCGTATTTCCTCTTTAGTTTTCAGTTCCAATACATTTTAGATGAGGTGGAAACTTTCAGGACACAGTCATCAATATTTCTCAGTAAGAGTCCTGCCTCCTTTGTAATTAAATTGCCCTCTCTTGCTAATTTGTGTGCATCCATATAATATCCCTTTCTTCCCCTTAAACACATCATTCATTGACGGTGCTTCAAGTCCGAAGCCAAGAGAAGTGAAAGAGACAGGGCATTGAAGCAGTCAAATTGGATGCTTCCCCTGAGTGAAGGCATTTTTCTTCCTTTATATCTTGGCAAGTGGTCATTTTCGTGGTGATACCAGCTGTACTATGGGAACAGATTTGATGGTTAGCGTTTTACATTTGCACATGTCACCAATGCAACATGGAAATATTTTTAAAACTAAGGAAAGGGCACGAACAGTCCATTTTTCTCATCATAAGTTTGTGGTTTAGAGCTATTCATCTCAGATAAAACCAGCTTTCTGTAGTAGCTTCAAATGGAGGCAAATAATGCTTGGTTTGTGCTGTATATTTCACTGATGTGGAATTAGAAGAAGAAATTGAGTCAACTAGGATATCATTCTGTTTCTGCAACATGAAATGTAAGCCCTTCTTGTACAATTTTAGAAATTCAGACACTCAACTCCAAAACAATGAACCGATGGATCACAGTCACAACTTGAGATGGAATGTGTATGGAAGCGGAAACATTTTCCAGAACTTGAAATAGCAAACTACAGCATGCCTTTAATTAAATTCTAAATGTTTATAAATCTAGGCAATTGATTCTCATCGGCTTCCCCACACTGTAGTTTATTTTTCCATCTTGATTCTCTCAGTTATTCTGTTTTTCATTTAATGAAGACAGATCTCCCAATCCTTGTTTCATTAATGCTGGCCTCTTGAGACTGATTTAGCCAGAATGGCAGTGATAATATGGAGAGTTTAATAGGGGAGGGAAATAGCTAATTACATATGTTATCAAAGCAAGCCAGGAAGGGCCTGGAGAAAAGATACATCTATAAATCTCTGAGTCACACATCATAGCATGAAGTGTCCAGCCTATAAGGAGGAATGGTTTGGTTGATGACAAGGTCTCAGCTAGAAAATCTTCCATGGATAGCCCCAAACTTTTATGTGCATTGTTCCCTTCTGGTCTGTCAAATAAATTGTCATATGACTTTTGAAAAAGATTAATGACACAAATGTTGTACTCCAAATAGGACTATGTAATCACTGAACTAGTCAGAACTCTTAACAACCCCATGATATCAGACGAAGGAAGAGCCAACCCTAGGCAGGCATTCTGTAAGAACTGTGTTATGGGACCTCAAGTGGCCTCTTCCCATACTGGGCTCCCACCCACTCTGTACCTCCCATCACACTTTTGTCTCATATCCTCCAGTCACACTCAAGTCTAAATCCACTCACTGGATGTTTGGCAGCCTCAGAGATCTACACCAATGACCTCATTTCACTAGGAGAAAAATGAGGGCAGAGTGGATGAGTTTGGAACAGAACATGTGACTAGGAAGTGCCAAGATTACATCTGTTGACGTTTTCTCTGTAATCAATGTCAACAGTTTTAAGAATTATTATAATTTTTCAACATTAGTGAAAATGTTGTAAGAAGCTAGAATAACAGCTAATGGGTCAGCCAGAAATACAGTCATGCCACATCAAAGGGGAGTTCACGCTAACAGGAGGAGGAACAGGAACCCAGTTTGGGGGAGGTTGGGGGAGGCTACTGCAGTGGCGTGGGAGGGGCAACAGATTTCCCTTCTTGTTTTCATCAGATATGACTCCCGTACATCTCCTCTGTTTTCAGTCGCCTCACACTCCTGCAAAAATAAATCAGGGCAGGCCAGGGGTTGCTACAGGTATGGAAGCATGCAAACAGTTGGGTTTGTTAACAATTCAGAGCACTTTCAGTAGAATACGTTTTCCAGAAAGATTCAGTTGCACTTCCTTTTATCACAGCCTCATGAAATTTACAGATGTCATCTATTCTAAGACTCTCTTTTTCATTTATTCCTTTATTTCTGAGTTTACCAGGTGGTGGAACCAAGGTGTTAGGGCAAAATAATGCAGTTGTGACCCCTATCCTGATGCCAAGGGCATTGGCATCCTCCATAAACTGGGCTCTCTCTGACAGCTGCTTAATGCTCAGTCCCATTTGTGGTGGTTGAAGTTTTACCACAAGGTTCACGCCTCAAGCTCAGAAATCAAAAGGTTTTTGTTGTAATGCAGCGGATGAGACAGGAAATGGGTGATAAGAAGTCACAGAGGGCCCTTGCCCATTCCATTTAGGCGGAGCCTGCCCATCTGTAAAGCCCACTTCTGGGGCTGGAATATTCAGACCTGGAGTCACGTTGTGGCTTCATCGAGCAGTAGCTGGGAGACTAACAGTTCGCTTAACCTGTTGGCTCTTTGCTTACCTCATTTGTAAAATAAGGATAGCAAGAGATTAAATTAGAATACTTGGCATACAAGAAGGCTCAGTAAGTTCCAACTATTGTTATCATATGTGCAAAATGGGAATCATGACATTATTGCTGTCAATACTGTTACCTACACAACCCGACACACTTAAGTCTCGGTGGCTTCGCACAACGTGAGTTTATTTCTCATGTCTGGTCCAATGTGAGTTGTGGGGGAGGGGCTCAACACCATGTGGTCATTCAAGGTTCCAGACACCTGTCATTATTTGTTTCCATTATTTTCTAGGGCCATATCATCCTCTGAATTCAGCCTACAGATGGGAAAAGGCAGCTGAGAAAAGAGGAAGCATGGAAAGGACACAGCAGTCTCAACCACATGTCACTTCTGTGGCTTTTCCATTGTCAAAAACTCATCACATGGCCACATCTAGATGCAAAGGGCTGGAAAAGGTTGTCTAGCTATATGCCTAGGAAGACAAAGAGAGCACAGATTCTGGAAAGCTCTTGCAGTCTTGGCCAGTCCCCGTGGCAGCCTCCATAAATGTAGCCATTGTTTCTATTAAGCTCACACCACTGGGTCAAGGTTCTGAGGTTCCTACAGCATACTTGGCAAGAAGAATAAAGTCTAAAGTTCCCTTCTAGTTTGTATTTGCTACAGAAAGCCTGCACAGACCCGAAGGTGAGGCAGGCCCTTGGTTACTCTTGGTTACAGTGGCCATTTGGGGACAGGTGACCCAGAAAAACAGTGCTAAGGCCACCCCAAAGTGGCTGGTCTCTGAGAGGATAGAAAAGAACAAAGCAAAAAAAAACTTAATTCTGACATGTTTGTTTTAAGGTCTAAGGGATTTCTAAATATTGCCCCTTTTTAATTTTTTTAAAATTTTTTCTTATATTATGTAAATATTCTGTCCTGGTCCCCCACTTTTTAGCTGTGAGACTTCGGCAAGTTATTTGAATTCCATGAGTCTCTATATTCTCCTCTATAGAACGAAGATAATAGCTGTTTTACCTCGGAGGGTTGTTTTGAGGATGAAATGAAATAATGAATGGGTGTGTTAGGCGTAAAGTGGTACCTTCCTCCTCCTCCTCCATTTCTTTATCTTAATGTGATTACTATTCCTATTACCATCTATCATCAAATCTAACAACGTTTGTCTCTTTGAGTTTCCCTTCAGCCAAGGGAAGCAGCACGATATGGTTGGACAAGCCTGGACTTCAGAATCTGGGAAGGTTGGATTCTACCCTGACTCTTATCCTTGCTTGTGAGTGTGGGTCCTTGGGCAACTCACTTGACTTCTCTGTGTCTAATTCTTCATCTGTCAAATAAGGTGATGGTTCCTAACAGTGAAAGGTTGCAAAGATCTTGGCAAAACATTCATTGATGTGCTTGGCATAAAATGAAAGCTCATTTCCTTGTCCTTCATGGGAATTCTCAGGGGCCCAAGAATTTAGCAAATGATAGCACCCCAGGGCCTCTGAAGAATTGACATACATTCAAATGAGAATTTTTAAAAAGATTTCATGTTAACAGCATGAGCAGGCATGACAGAGGGAGGGGGAGAGAAAGAATCTCAAGTAGACTCCATGCTCCCATGGAGCCCAACGTGGAGATTGATCTCAGGACCCTGAGATCAACAACTGAGCTGAAACCAAGAGTCTGTCTGGGCCACACAGGTGCCCCTCAAATGAGTATCTTTATTGACAGATCCAGTTCTGTGGGGTTTTTTTTTTTTTGCCTTTATTAATAAGTCCAATAATTAAGTGCAAAAGGTCCAGGGTCTGGAACATATGAAATGCTTACAAGTCATTGTTGTCCAGGAATGAACAAATGAAGGGTGAGTGAATGAATGAAGGAGTGGGTGAAGAAAAATGTAGCTCTTGATACTGGGGAAGTGAACTTATGGCACATGATGACAAATTTTGAGTTAATGTTAAAATCGAGTAGTTCCATTTTTTCTCTTTGCTCTTTATCTCTAATCCTTTTCTCAGAAAATAATTGATTTCTTACAAAGGGACACATTTACTTTTTAAAAATATTTCCTATTGTGGTAAAATATAGAATATGAAATTTGCCATGTTAATTGAGCAAGTCAGTGGCATTAAGTACATTGACAATGTTGTGCAACCATCAACACTGTTTTCAAAGCTTTTTCAGTACCTCAGACAGAGACTCTGGATCCATTAGCGGTAATTCCCCATTGACTCCTCCTCCTCCCAGTGTACTTTCTGTTGCTATGATTTTGCCTCTGCTAGATATTTCCACTTTTAATTTAATTAATTAATTTATTTAAAGATTTTATTTGTTTATTTGAGAGAGAGAGAGAGACAAAGCAAATGAGAGAGCACAACGAGGAGGAGCGGCAGTGGCAGAGGGAAAGCAGCTCCCCCCGCTGAGCAGGGAGCCCCATCCCCAGGCTCCATTCCAGGACCCAGAGATTATGACCTGAGCAGAAGGCAGACACTTAACCAACTGAGCCACCCAGGCACCCCTCTGCCAGGAATTTCATATAAATAGAATCATTTTCTTCATCTGTTCAACTGCCAATGGTCACTAGGATTGTTTCTACCTGTAGAATATTGTTTTTAAGATTTTATTTATTTATTTGACAGAGAGAGAGACAGCCAGAGAGAGAAGGAACACAAGCAGGGGGAGTGGGAGAGGAAGAAGCCGGCTCCCAGTGGAAGAGCCTGATGCGGGGCTCGATCCCATAACGCCAGGATCACGCCCTGAGCCAAAGGCAGATGCTTAACGACTGAGCCACCCAGGCGCCCCTGCCTTTAGAATATTGTGAACAATGCTGCAATGAACATGGGTGAATAAGTTATCTGTGGGAATCCCCACCTTCAATTCTCTGGGGGATATACCTGGGAGTAGGGTTGCTAGATCATACGGTTATTCTGTTGAACTTTTGGAGGAAGTGCCGAATTGCTTTCCATTGTGGTTGCGCCATTTTGCATTCCCACTAACCATGTAGGAGCGTTCTAGTTTCTCCACATCTGTGGCAACACATTATTCATGGATTATTTTTATTATAGCTATTCTAGTAACTAGTGTAAAATGATATCTCATGGTTTTGACTGGCATGTCTTTTCTTTTCTTTTTGTTTTTTTGAGAGAGAGAGAGAGAGAAAGAGATACAGCATAATCCAGGTGGGGTGGGGGGTGTAGGGGCAGAGGAAGAGGGAGAGAGACCACCTTAGGCAGGTTCCATACCCAGTGCAGAGCCCACAAGGCTTGATCTCATGACCCTGAGCTCATGACCTGAGCCAAAATCAAGAGTTGGACACTTAACCGACTGAGCCCTCCCCAGGCGCCCCTTGATGTGCATTTCTCAAATGGCTAATGGTGTTGAGCATTTTTTCAAATGCTTGTGGACTATTTGTATATCTTCTTTGGAAGAATGTCTATTCAAGTCCATTGCTCATTTTCAAATTGCTTTTTTTCCTCTTTGTTTCTGAGGACAAATTAATTTTAAATAAGCTTTCAGTTCATAGTAATTGGGTCGAAATGAAGTATATCTTTAAACTTATTTAATTTTGTTTACTTGATCTGTCAGATTCAGAGAAAGAAGTTTAAAATTTTCCCACCTTAATTACAGCTTTGTCGAATGCTTGTATTTTTTTTTTTAAGATTTTATTTATTAATTGACAGAGAGACAGTCAGCGAGAGAGGGAACACAAGCAGGGGGAGTAGGAGAGGAAGAAGCAGGCTCCCAGCGGAGGAGCCTGATGTGGGGCTCGATTCCAGAACGCTGGGATCACGCCCTGAGCCGAAGGCAGACACTTAACAACTGAGCCACCCAGCGCCCTGAATGCTTGTACTTCTAAGAGTTTTGCTTTACACGCTTTGATGCAAGGTTGTTTGAGGCTTCGGGTTTCGTTGTGGTTTTGAGATCTTGGTGAAAATACCTTTAATGAATATAAAATGTTTCCCTTTTTGCACCTGGTTTGCTTGAATTTTACCTTGCCTAATATTACATTGCCTACATTTGAGATTTGTTTATATTTGTTTAGAGTATTTTGGCCAACCAACTCTGCATCCTACTTGGCATTAAATTATTTTATGTACCTTTCCACGAACAACGTATGGTAGGAGTTCTATTTTTACCCAGGCTAAGAGAATCTATTTTCTAAACTCTGTTGTCATCATTAGCATGCTGGGTATAATTCTTGCTGTCTTTTATGTTTTTTCTCTGAGGTTTTACATTTCATTCTTTTTCTACTTAACGACTTTCTAAGTAATCAAGTTCCCTTTGTTCTAGTTTTTCTCTTATTTAATGTTTTTAAGGTTTACATCCTATTAATTTTCATTCTACTAGTGGGTACCCTTCACTTTTTACAAACACAAGTTGAGGAAGAGATTTGGGGAGTGGTGATTTCCGTTTAGGAAGGAGTTGGAGATGGTATGACGTCACTGACATAGGGAAGGCTGGTGCCTGTCACCTCCAAGTTTGAATGCTCCAAGGCCTGGGCAAAGCGCCCTCCAAAGTGCTCCAGAGCTCTCTGTCCTTAGCTGTCACAGCTCTGTGACCCTGTCTTATCACTGAGTCCTCCTTGTCTATCCTTGTAGAGGTGGACGCTGTATCTTGTTCACTGGCCTCTCCTCGGCACCTAGCTAGGGCATACCAGAGGCCCAGGAATCTGCATTTTAAATGTCTTCCCCGTGGAACACTGACGGAAACACTGTTTCTAGGGCCAGAGACAAGAGAACTGATGTGTCAGCAAGAAGAATTTTAGTAGAGACCCCTGGGGGTTAGGCCTGGGCCAATCTTCCCACATTTCAGGGTAAGAACAGTTTCAGTGCAGGAATTGCATCCCAGCACTTTGGGGGCTTATCAGGCCTGAGAGGTCTCATGCCGTTGGACAATTGCTGGAGGTAAGTGAGAAAACAGGGAGCTTCTCAGGCTTCCTGAGCCACAGAGAGCACAGCAGTGTCCTGAGGGAGCAAATCTGCCTGCGTCTTCTTACTGCGGCTAAGAGCAGCAGCCCGTGTTCAGTGAACGCATTTACGCCTCCAGAAGGCACCTCTGTGGCCAGAAGTCATGTTGGTTTTCAGTTCATCCTCCACCATCACTGACACAGAGGAAACATACTTACGTGCATTAGCTCTCATTCCCGCTCTTTGGTCATTTCAGGCACTGAGAGGTACAGCTGGACACCTGGGAGGCCAGTTGGGGGAGAGCCTGGAAACCTGTCTCACAACGCGGTACATCCCCCGGATTCGTCCGAGAGAGCGTGCTCCCAGTTACTTAACCACAGGGACAAAGATGATGTGCGGCAAGGATAATGGAAATCAAGATCTCCTGTGGCTTATTTCCCACCATGGGAGTTCTGCTTACTCCGAAAATGTGCCATAGGGACTGAGGATATGTAGGTGGACGCAGAAGGGGGTGCCATGGACAGGAGGAAATGGCAAGGTGGGCAGAGGGCCCTGCTGAGCCCAGCTGGTCCCTCCTTAAAAACAGTCTCGCCTGCTCGGGTAACCTGCGGAAGTCTGTGTTACACCAGAAGCTTTTGCTGCTTCCCCTGGTTTGAAAGCCTGTTGTTATCTCTGAGCCCTCTTTTCGAATTGCGATTAACATAGTGCGTGGATTTCAAGTGATTGAAATGGTGGTATTTACATTCCAGACTCCTGTCTGTTTCAATATTAGGTTTGGCGCTCGTTGGGTATAATTAGATACCAGCGTGGAGCAATACTTTTGTGTTTGCTTTCACTTCGAAACCCTAGAATCAGCCTCATCTCCCCTCAGGAAACTGTGTCTGTTACAGGAAATACGCACGTGTTAGTTGCGTCCTCTTCATCCCTTGGCGAGGTGGATTTCTGCTCTGGGGTCACGCGGACGTCTGCACACATGACACCTGCCACTGAACAGATGAGACTGGCAGCAGTGTATTAGTACATCTGTTTGCAGGCTGGGAGAGGAAGACGCTGCACGCCAGGCAGGGCTTGTGCTTGGAGCAGCATGAAAAAACCAGGGGCGAAGACAGGGAGGCTTTGCAGCGTGAAGACGATGAGGTGCCTCTCGGCTCCCGAAGGGGGATGGGATTGGCTCGTTTGAGTGATTCTGTGGGATCGTAGGGAACTAAAGCCCATACCTGAGGATAAGCAGACACTGTGCCTGGTCCCTTGGAAAAGGAGGGTTGTTGGCTAGAAGACCTTGTCCGTGGGAAGAGAGCGGGGAGGAGAATTTGCTATTAGAGAACGCAAGGCCTTCCCAGTTTACCAGACGTCAATAGCAAGCCTTAATCTCAGGCTCGACACCACAGGAGAGCCCCCGCAACTCCAAGGAAGATCATCCTTTTAATCATCTTGAGACCAGAACCCAAGCCCTCCTGGGCATCCTGATCATAGGATATAAAGTAGCAGTTAATGGTGGCATTCTTAGCTGTGATACATCTCCTAATGTTTTTAGTGTTGTTCTAGTACTATTTTTTATTATGTAAAATTAGCATATAGCGTTGTGCAAGTTGGGTGGATTTAATGCATTTGTATATTGAATATGATTATCACTGTGGCATTAGCTAGTACTTCACATAATTATAATTTCTTTTTTTGTGCTGATTAATAATTATGATCTAGTCTCTTAGCAACTTTGAAGTTTATCATATGATATTGTTGAGTATAATCACTATGCTATGCATTAGATCTCCAGAATTTATCTACTAGTTGCAACTTTGTGCTCTTAAACATCCTCCCTGTTCTGCCCTGAACCTCGAACCCCACAATGCAGCCCCAGGTAACTACCATTCTATTCTGTCTGTATGACTTTGGCGTTTTTAGACTCCATGTATATGTGATACCATCTAGGAACTGTCTTGCTCTTTCTGACTTATTTCACCTAGCGCAATGCTCTCCAGGTCCATCCCTGTTGTTGCAAATGGCGGGATATCCTTTCTTGTGGCTGAGTAATAGTCCAGTGTACACATATACCACATTTTCTTTATCCATTCATCCACCGATGGACGCTTAGATTGTTTCCATGTCTTGGGTATTGTGAATAATGCTGCAGTATCTTAAAGCAATTACGTATTGCTTTATTTCAGAGGAGGAAGGACCAGATAATATCTGCTGCTTTACTTAATTGGAAAGGTAGGGCTACTCAAGGGCTACTCAAGCATCAGCATGACCTGGGAGCTCAGTTAGACATGCAAATTCATGGGGCGCCTGGGTGGCTAAGTTGGTTAAGCATCCAACTCTTGATTTTGGCTCAGGTCATGATCTCAGGGTCTTGAAATGGAGCCCCCTTCCCCACCAAATTGGGCTCCATGCTCAACAGGGAGTCTGCTCGAGATGCTCCCTCTCCCCGTGCCCCTCTTCACCCATGTGCACGCGCGCTCTCTCTCTCAACTAAATAAATAAAATCTTAAATAAGAAGAAATGCAAATTTGTTGACTCTATGCTAGAAATAATACCATCTGAATCTTGGGAAAAGGCCTGGGAATGGAGGCTTTAATAAGCCCTTCCAGTGATTCTTTTATTCTAAAACAGTCATGACAGTTACTCTCAATCTCAGTTAGTAAAACAAAAGATAGCAGTAAGGAGAAAAAATGGTGAATAAAGGCCAGATAGTTCTGCCCTTCCCTACCTCAGCCACTGGTAGACTGTGAGCCTATTCCTTGAAACAAAACCCTTTACCGGCCCTGGAAAGGAAAAAGATGGAAGAAAACTATTAACCTTAGGGTTGATATTGCGAGTGACAGGAAAAGTAGGGAGAACAATTTTCAGAGAAAACATTTGTTTTTCTCAGTAAAGGTGAATTTATTTATTTATTTATTTTTAATTATTTTAATCAATTAGCCAATACATAGTACACCATCTGTTTCAGAGGTAGTGTTCAACAATTCATCAGTTGCAGAGAGAAAACATTTTTCACGAGGGAAATGAAAACATACGGGTTGAACTGATGGTCCTAGAGTAGATGAAGAAAGACACACTCAGTACAAAAAAATCAGGGTGCATTTGATTTACACCGATCAATCAATTTGAAATTGTAACTTTGAGTTTATTAGACCTACAGTGAGGAAGAATGCCACTGTCATAGAATCTTAGTGGTGTCTCAAAATGGGGAAATTAGAGAAGGAAACCTATCAGGCTTTAGGGTCTGAGCTGGAGAGGTTGAAGGCAGGTCTTCAAGATGGCGAACTGGTTGGGACTGGACACAGGTCATGGCATAAGAGCTTTGGATGGGTGGGCACAGCGTGGCCGCCTGAAGTGGACCTGATGAGCAAGTTGTAAGTCTTGATAAGTAATACAAACAAAATTAAACTCATTTACAAAAATGCTTCATAATATTTTAGATCACCTCATTTGATTAAAAAGAAATCTCTCAAGATTCAAACATTTCTGAAATATGACATGATCAGCATTGAAGAAAGCATGACCGCCATGCTAAAATATATTTTAATTCAACATCAGCCTCATCCTCAAAATTACGTGGCTTATCTAAACCCTGAATATATGTAAAAATATTTATAAATTTTGTCAACTCCAGCTTCTTTCTGATTGAGAGACTGTCACTACTTATCTGGAAGCAATTACGGACTATTTTCACTGCAACCAATTCAAGAAGACTTCTGTTCCATCGGTTTCTTAATTTAGAACAATATTTTTCATGATGCTATTTGTATGCATTACCATCCCCCAAACAAACAGCTTTTCTTTTCATGTTGAGTTTTTATGATTGAATTCATAATTCATTTACAATAATTTCAGAGGTGTTTCACTTTTGTGACAGGATGAGATTCAAAAAGCTTTGGTAGAATTTCATGAACTAGGTGAAAAAAATCACACCATTTATGGCATCAACCTCATTTTCTACTTGAAGCATCTCATGCTTGCAAAGTTCTTGTTCTTCTCATTGTACTGGCACATTAACAGCTGTTGCTTTACTTTTTTATAAGCATAAGAAAACCTGGAAGAAGAGCAGGAAAATTATTTTAGAAGTGTCAAGATGATCTAAATTTTATTATTTTCATTTGATCTAAATGACAACTCATGTTTCAGAGGGATATGTAAATATATTTTCTGCAGAACTGCATATATGAACTTGTCTTTAGGCATGATCTTTAAATAACTCTGAAATAATAAGATATATACGTCTCTGACCCCTGCTCATGTGATTTTTCATCTTTGACCCCGGTTCCTGACATAGCACTCATAAAACCCTTGTAATTCCCCAAGTGATAAGAGCATCCTTTGTTCTAATGAGGTGACTCTTGGTGGGGCTCCTGGATAAGCACTGGTCACCAGAAAGACCCAGCCATGATAAAAATCATGGAATTTCCAGGCCCACTCCTCATTCTCCAAAAGGGAGATGGGCTGATAAATGAATTAATTATCAATCACGATCACATGATTAAGGCTCTATAAAAATCCCCAAAGTATGGGGTTTTGGATTGCTCCTGGGTTGAACACATCTAAACCCCAGGAGAGTGGCACAGTCCAACTCCATGAGGACAGAAGCTCCTGCACGTGGGACCCTTCTAGACCACGCCCTGTGTATCTTTTCATCAGGCTGTTCATTTGTTTACAAAAATGTAATCATATTCTTTATAATAAACCGATAAATATGAGTGTTTCCCTGAGTTCTGTGAGCTATTTTAGCACGTTAATTCAAGGTGGGGTTCCTGAGAACTCTGATTTGTAGCTTGTTGATCAGAAGGACAAGTGACAAACTGGGGTTTGTGATTGTGTCTGAAGTGGGGGACGTCTTGTGGGACTGAGCCCTTAACCTGTGAGATCTGATGCTATCTCCAGGTAGATGGTGTCGGAACTGAATAGAACTATAGGACACTGAGCAGGTGTTGGAGAACTGGTCAGTGTGGAAAAAACCCACACATCTAGTGTGAGAGGTGTTGTGAGTGTGAGTAAAGCAAAATAGGTTTGTTTTTTTTTCCTGCACAACTGGTAACTTTGACACAGGTGCGGATGCTTCTTCAGCAGACCCATATCTTCTGATTTTCATTGTAAGCTTGTTGCTGCCTAAAGGGCTTAATTAAAAAAAATTTCCAAAACCAAACTGAATGAATGTCTGCAGTTTGACATTGTACAATAAATAGCAAAGCCACTAATGCAAGAAAGCTCTTGCCGCAAACTATAGACTTTGCAGTGGAACTTCTCTGTCTCTATTTCTGCATATTTGACACACACTTAACCTACAGCCTCCCCCATCTGCCATTGGTCTGGCCAATGTCAGTTCAGGGACTTTATGCATCTTGCAGACTGTGACCTAGACCATGGGGTCGGCCAGGGACAGTAGCACAAAATCCTCCCATTTCCTCCTAAGACCAACAGAATTAGCTGTTCTCAAACATTCATGTCCAAGCATCAGGTGACTTGCTTGCTGTCGTTTGAGAGAGAAATGTTAAGTTTGTTACATCTGGAAACAGTTGGGGATGGCGTATAGGCTTAGCCATTTGTACTTGTGTCTTACGTGTTGCTAGGAGGTTATAAGAAGAGCTGGAACTGCAAAGCGAAACATCTATCAAACCCAACTTGCCTTATTTTGATACAACCGTTGGTCACGATACTTCATGAGAAAATGGAACATCTGGGTGAATGCAAAAGTTGACAAGACCTGAGAACAGCGGAGATAAACTGGTCCCGACCTGGCAAACCAGATCATATGGTCACCCTACCACCTCCGCCTCAGCCTGCATCTTTTCTCTCTCTGTAAACGTCTTCTTGGCCTCTTAAGATCCAGGTAAGATGGGCGGATCCTCTGGTCTTGTAAATGGCCAGTCCCCTTTCCAAAACGCCACCGGGGCCTTGCCTTCTCATGGTTAGCTCTGGCCCTAACTTTCTGATTCTTCTGAATTATTTTTCACGCCTCTGTTTTCTATTTTAGTTTACACTTTGGCATCAAAGGAAATTCAACTCCTTGCTTGATTTCTACAAGACAAAAACTTATGTGGAAGATGTTTTTGGATGTTGGATGTTGAAAGAGGAGCCGACGACTTATGTCCCGAATGACTGAAATGGAACATTTTGCATCTTTGTTTCTCAAATTCTTTGGGTTTCTCTTTCATGCTCTTGAAAATTCTTGCCCTGCTGTCACCTCCTTCACAGGACTCCCTTCCTTCCATCCAATTTATACCATTTTTGGTGTGATTATCACTCATTAGATCTGTACTCAGAGTCAGCTCCAGGAGTGCCTGTGAGCTGAGATATAGCTTGAAATTAGGACTCTTAAGGAAGTACCAAATTAAATACTGTTTTCTTTCTTAATCTATGCGTGGCAGGTGGGTATAATTTTGTTCTTCCATATATTCCATATGTTCTTTTATACATTCATATATATATGTTTATATATGTAAAAATTTATGTGTATGTGTATATGTATGTATATATTTCCTCTAAAACATTTCCCTCGCCTGTCAGTTTGGATAGGATCACATGAATATTAACACCCAAATTTCCTTTCCTCACAATATCCACTTCTTTGTAGGACCTCAGGCTCACAGTCACTGCAATTATGATGGTTCCCTGGGATCTTATCATACAGATAAATCAGCTTTATTGGGTGGAGCTCTGATTCTCCATAGAATCTTCTCTCTTTTCTTTGAGCAGCTCATCTTCTTTGAGCTGCCATCAATGGTCAGCGTATTTTCTGGCCACTATAATCCCTTCTGGCGTGTTGCCATGGTTCCTGAGATCGTCAGCAAAACAGCGGCAATGGGCCCAGCACAGTGGGGATGTGTTCTTTTTAAAGGTGGGGCAAGAGCTTCTCTCCCAAACTTCATGTGATAGCTCTTCATCTAGAGACCCAAGCAGGAGGGCTCGCGGCTCACCCATAGCTCTCTTGACCCTACTCACAGGTGTCTGTCCAACAAATTTCTCTTGGTAGTCTTCTTCCCTCACCAGCATTCCAGTGTAAATCAATTGCCACAGACACTGTGTGCCCCTGCCCCCCTCCAGATATGTGCACGTGTCAGCTCAGGTTCATGTGGGAAACTGGCCCTAGTTTTTGTGTGTTTGTTTTTTCCTAGATTCTTAGAACCACTGGCATAACAAGAGCTGTTTTATTTTCTTTCTTTTTTTTTTCGGTTGCTGTTGAGTTGGTGGTTGTAGGGGAAGGCTGGGAGAAAGAACTACCATCCCATAAATATAGTTCCTTCTAAGACACACCTCAATTCAGAAACTTCCAAATGTGAAAAATGTGAAATGTGAAAAAAATCAACCCTAAAATTGAAGAAAGAGATATTACTTAGTGGGTTTGGGGTGGCGGGGGGGGATCTCTTTGAATTTTGCTTTTGAATTTCCTTCATTCAAAAAAAAAATGACTATGCCTTGCCATAAACTTGGTGCATATTCAATGCGTATCTATGAGAAATAGAATGTTAGAGCTAGGGGCACCTGGGTGGCTCAGTGGGTTAGGCATTTGCCTTCAGCTCAGTCATGATCCCAGGGTCCTGGGATGGAGCTAAGCCCTCTCCCTCTGCCGCTCCCCCTGCTTGTGCTCTCCCACTCTGTCTCTGTCAAATAAATAAATAAAATCTTTTTTAAAAAAAACATTACATCAAAAACTAAGGATATACTGTATGGTGACTAAGATAACATAATAAATTATTATTATTAAAAAAAGAAAAAAAAAGATTAGAATCTAGAAACGGTGAATTTCCTTATTAACACATTGGGGACCAGCGATGTTGGTTATGGTGCAGAGAAACTGAGCTGGTATGATGCAATAGGCCAGGCACAGGTTTTCTGTCTTCCTGTTCACTATATTTTGTCCGAAGGAAGATAATATGCATTTTAAGACAGTCATTTTATCATGAATAGTTTCTTTACAATCAGTTTTGCTCTTATTTTGTTGACTGAAAAAACTGACATATGCACTTCATTCTTCGGAAGGTGAGCCATCTGTAATTCAGCAAGAGAAGTTGGGGAATATTTTTGTCTTACTAATGTAGAAAGACATCTGTAACCAAAAGCGATAGTTTATAACGTTCAGTGTGTCTTACTGACACTGCGAATTTTTTTTAATGAAATAAGCACAAAAACATCTGGATATGTTTTACATAATAAAATAAATATGAAATTATATAAAAATCAAAGACTTGTTTCAGCTGATTTTATATGAGAAATTAAAAATATTGTGTTCTACAACCATCTTGGGGCTTACCTTTCTCTTTCAGCATTCCTGATGGCTTGGAACAGAAATGAAACCCACGAGAATTCACCATGAAATTACTCATAGGAGTAGGAGAGCTCTGTAATGTAGATGGATACAACAATAAAGATTAGTAATTTTTCTTTCTCTTATTAATAACCAGTTATGAAAATAATAGAGGGGTGCCCGGGTGGCTCAGTCCATTGAATCTCTGACTCTTGATCTTAGCTCAGGTCTTGATCTCAGGGTCGTGAGGTCAAGCCCTGCGTTGGGCTCCATGCTGGGCTTGCAACCTACTTAAAAAAAAAAAAAAAAAAAACTCTGTCCACAATAGCTAAATCGTGGAAGGAGCCAAGATGCCCTTCAACAGATGACTGGATTAAGAAGTTGTGGTCCATATATACAATGGAATATTATTCAGCCATCAAAAAGAATGATTTCTTAACATTTGCTGCAACATGGATGGCACTGGAGGAGATAATGCTAAGTGAAATAAGTCAAGCAGAGAACGACAATTATCATATGGTTTCTCTCATCTATGGAACATAAGAACTAGGAAGATCGATAGGAGAAGAAAGGGATAAAGAAAGGGGGTAATCAGAAGGGGGAAGGAAGCATGAAAGACTATGGACTCTGAGAAACAAACTGAGGGCTTCAGAGGGGAGGGGGGTGGGGGAATGGGATAGGCTGGTGATGGGTAGTAAGGAGGGCACGTATTGCATGGTGCACTGGGTGTTATACGCAAGTAATGAATCATGGAACTTTACATCAAAAACCAGGGATGTACTGTATGGTGACTAACATAATATAATAAAAAATAAATAAATTAATTAATAAAAAAAGAAAATAGTAGGAAAAAGATCTGATTAATAATATCAATAGAAAAATAAATAGTAGACTGAATATTATACAGAAAGAAGCTCATTTGACTGCAAAAAGGAGAGACCTTAAATTAAGGTTGCTTGTTTAAAAAACAAACACAAAAATGTTCCAAGATAGGCAGCACAGGGCTAACTAAAGTGGTGGGTCCAGAGGCACCTAGGTGCCATTTCCCTTTCTATTCCACCATCCTTGGCTGCAGTTTCCAACTCCACAGTGGTATTATGGTCCCGGATAACTGCTCCACTTTTTACCATCACGTCACATTTGCATTAATCAGTTTCTAATTGCCGAGAACTGAATCCGCTTTAGCTGCTGAACACACAAATGACTATGTTCCAGCATACTAAAGGGCTTATAGAATCAGAGGCAAGGCTGAAAACACAACCTCTAGGCTAAGATTTCAGGAATAACTCCCAAAGTCAAGTGAAAAAACCTGGCCACCGAGGGTCCTACCGTCCCTTCTGCAATCAATCTGCCTGGATGGAAAGCTGCCACTTGACTTGCTGGATCCAGAACCCCTCGGCTACTGCAGAATAAGAGCTACCCAATCCCTGGAGGTCACATAATCCCAAAGCTGCAATGATCGGAAAGTTTGAATCGCTGTTGGTATTTTCAAAACCCAGGTGTTTCTGCTGCAATCTGCACCCATGACTTCAATGACCGAAAATGGGGTACTCAGCTAATGCTTCGCCAGCATCACTGGATCCCACACAACAAGGCATGCCAGCAAAAGCAGTATAGGCAACACTTGTGCATTCTGCCAACTTCTGCCTTCCAGATCTTTCACGCACGCCTCAAATGGGCTGAACATTTACCGTGTCCAGAACCATAGTTGCAAGGAAATCTGGGGAAAGTCATTTTTAGCTTTTCCAGTCTCGGGGATTTAGGAAGGCACACTTGAAGGGAGTTGCAATAGACAATAAGCCAATCCACCATTCTGCTAAAACATTCCAGGCCAAAGGAAGGAGAAGGAAGGGGGAGGGTAAAAGGACAGCCCTTCTCACTAGATAAGCTGCCTTTAAAAAGCTTTTCCCGAGGTCTCACCCAGTGATTTCCATTTGCCATTTATTACCCACTCCTAGCTGCAAGGGAGACCAGGAAAATAGTATTAGCTGTGCATATTGCTGTCTGTAATAAAACCAGAGTTTGATTAATAAGAAAGAAGTAAAGGAAGAAGACCCTGGATACTCAGCAAGGAATTAACAGCTTCAGCTGCAGCCTACCCTTTTGATTTCTCAGCATCGATACTCATCCTTCTTTTCTTACATAGAACACATCACCTCTTTCCTAAGGAGACATCGCAAGGTCTCATCCAGGTGACGCACCTTGCTCAAGGGCCAGAGAGAAACGTGGCCCTCTGTATCAGGTCTGCATGTGCTTTCTTATGATACAGTAATGTATAAAGACAGAAAAAAAATTATTTGCTGCCAATTAGGTGGAGCCACAGTAGGATTGTGACGACTGAGCTCTTTCTTTCAGAGAGGGATAATGGGAGGATGCCTCTGTCACTATTACATAGCAGTTACGAGATCCTGCCGGGTAGGACCAGCAAGGCCTCCTGCCCTGGCAGAGTAGTTAGTTTATCTGGAAGTTCCATGCTCCAGGAGGCCCCTTCCCCACTGGTTCCATTCTGAGCTTGTCTCTTTCGTTGGACTCTGTTAAATAAAGTGAGCAGCTAACACATGCCAACAGCTACAGTTTTCCTCTGTTTCGCTGATGTGACAGTTTTACACATTCTGACTCCCACAGTACAACAGGTAACGGTTTGGTCATGTGGTTATCACTGCATCACCAAGGTCAACGGGTTTCCGGATAACAGGTAGACATTGGAATCCGGGGATGTGCTGTATGGTGACTAACATAATATAATAATAAAAAAATAAATAAATAAATAATAAATAAAGAGGAAAATGCTAAAAAAAAATAATAAATGTGCTATATCCTTGAACTTCCAAAAAAAAAAAAAAACCAGGTAGATTTTCACTGCCCACCGCGTAGCTGCCTTCGCAAGACAGAGGTAACGACAATCGTTTATAAGAATGTGCACCTAGATGAAAACAGTCTACTGAGTTTTATCAGGAAATTAAAAGACTTAAGTAAATAGATTACAAATACTTGCTTTGGAGGGAAAGCAGCAATTTTTAAACATCAATTTTCCCCAACATAGAGGTTTACCACAATTCAAATTCCAGTCCTAACATTCCTGCGTGATTCTTGGAGACTTAGCAAGTGCTTCTAAGCACATGAAAAGAAGCTCAATACCACTCATCATGGCGGAAATGCAAATCAGGAATCATGCAAAACATGATAGCACCTCACAGCTGTCGGAATGGCTAGATTCAAAGAGATAAGATATAACATGTGTTGGCGAGGATGTGAAGAAAAAGGAACCCTCGTGCACTGTTGGTGGGACTGCAAACTGGTGCAGCCACTGCGGGAAACAGTATGGAGGTTCCTTAAAAAACTAAAAATAGAATTACTATATGATCCAGTGATCCCACTATTGGGGAATTTACCCAAAGAAAATGAAAACATGAATTTGAAAAAAATATATGCATCCCTATGTTTATTGCAGCATTGTTTACAAGAGCCAAGAGTTGGAAGCAACTCAAGTGTCCATCATAGGTGAATGAATAAAGAATATATGGTATATAGAGAGAGAATATTACTCAGTCATAAAGAAGAATGAGATCTTGCCATTTGCAACAACATGGGTGGACTTAGAGGGTATAATGCCAAATGAAGTAAATCAGACAGAGAAAGATTCCACTCGTAGGTGGGATTTAAGAAACAAAACAAATGAACAAACAAGGAAAAAAGAGACAAACAAACAGATTCTTAATCACAGAACAAACTGGTGATTGCCAGGGGGACTCAGATGGGGATATGGGGGAAATAGATAAAGGAGATTAAGAGTACACTTATCATGAGCACTGACTGTGTATAGAACTGCTGAAGCATTATGTCATGCCCCTGAAGTTAATGTAACACTGGATGGCAATCATACGTCAATAAAAATAAAATAAAATAAAATAAAATAAAATAAAATAAGAAAAAATAAAGTGGCTCATTATGTTATGTAAATTTCATCTCAATAAAATAAAATAAATGAATATGAAGGATGACGACATCTGTTTTAAGGACATAAAGCAGAATTCACAAACATCACTTGATGTTTTTCTATCACGGGCCAAAACCTAGTGAGATGTCCATACCTACACTTAAGAGAAACTGGGAAATGTGGTCCCTAGTTGACTGGTCACCTGTGCCACTAACATGCTTTGCCAGAGCATTGTGGTATAGTATTACTACTAAAAGCAAGAAGGGAAAATGGGTGCAAGGAGACAATAGTCCATCACCTGTCTTTATAACTTGCTGAAAACGGTACGAAGCAACGAGCACACACTCATACTTTGGCTATCTCCAACCATTTTCTTGAATTTGAAAAATTCATAGGCATATGGTCTGTCTTTCAGGGGAATGCTGACCAGATGTTTACCAGACATTTTCCCACAACAAACAAGAGTCATCAGGTGTTTAGTTTTCAGACCTGTTTCCCCTCTTCCTATTACCTGACTCAACACCAAATATCTTAGTTTGCATATGATAGCACCCCAGTTCTGGTATTTCTTTGCCAATGGGTATAGAGGCTAAGATCCTATATAAAAGAAACTGAAATCTAATGACTAAATGGGGTACTTCTCTCTCTCTCTCGCTCTCTCTCTCTCTCTCAGGACAGACCAGGTGTATGGGCAGAGTTTACAAGGTCATCTAATGACCTAGGCGGAAGCTGACATGTGTCTTCCATTGTTGGGTCTAAGGTAGCTGCTCCAGGTTCCTGACTCACCGGATTGAATTCACTTCTTCCATGCCTGCATTTTAGTCAGTGAGGACACAGGAAGAACACACGAAGAGGAAGCATCTTTGTGTTTAAAGGCATGAAATAAAAGTTACACATATTCCTTCTGCTTATATCCTGGTAACCAGAGCCAAGTCACATGGCCAATTTAATTAGCAGAGACAGAATCTGAGAAATGTTTATAATGGTATGGCCACATGACTACCAGAATTGTGGAGGGGATCTATTAATAAAAAGAAAAAAGACATCATGGACACTGAAGGATAGAAGCAGTCTTTAATGGGGTGTGCACAAAACATTTCTAGGAAAAGAATTGTAAAAATATGAAGTATATAATCTCCAACAAGTAAAGGAAAAACATGGCATGAGAGAAAATATCCATCAGCCTAATTGAAATCCAGAAGGGAAAAGAAAATTAACACTCAAGAGTTGGGACAAATGAAAAGCACAAAACAAGATGCATAAAAAATAAATCCAAATATGTCAGTCATTATAATTGATATAACTATAACAAATCTCTAGTTAAAATGAATTGAGAGGGTGCCTGGCGGGCTCCATCAGTGAAGTGCCCGACTCTTGGAATATTTGGCTACCTTCTCAGTAATTGATAGATCAAGCAAATAAAATTCAGTGAAGACTAAATGTTTTGATCAACACAATTAATATGCTCAATTAATGGACTTGTAGAAAATTTCATTATTTAGTGAAAAGGCCAAGTAACTGAAGAATATTATTGTTCCATAACACACACATAATTACAGGAAGCTAAAAAACTTGCAAAACCAACAAAAGCATTATTTCAGAAATCAAGCATATATGGTAAAACTATAAAGAGAAACAAAGAAATTGAAAGACACGACATTTTATTTTAGATTGTATTTACTATCTACTATATCTACTATAATGAAAGATGGGATAATTTGTAACCTGTACACTTCTTCACAATTCCTTTTTTCCCCTCATGCATTTTCAAGCTTCCAAACATCAATGTCTTTTCTGTAAGTACATATGTGAGAACAGCTGGATCTCCCCCTGTCTTGTACAGCAGTTGGCTTCACCCAATTTCAATAAGATGAATATTCCAAGACTGGCCTCAGGGGGCTGTTGCTTGTACTTCCTTAAGGATATCAAAGTGATAGCAAGATGTCAACAAGGGATCACTACTAGAAGAATCCTGGACTCTTGCTCTGGAGAGTGCCTCTTTCTACTCCCTATGCAAGAAAAAGAAGGAAAGTCTCACCTCCGCAATTTTTTGAACAATTTAAAAGGAGAAATTTGGGTAAGATTAGCTCTTCTGGCATGTATGTGGTATAAATTTACTAGTTTGAATGATAGAGCAAATATATAAAGAATACTGGTTTGCATTATAGAGATGCCCCAATCCAAGTGGCTTTGAATCCACTGGCAACTGCAAGCTTCATGGCACTTGAGACCTAAGAAAACTACGCTGCCGTGGGATGGGGTACCACTCACTAATTTCCCACCTGATAGTAAGAGATTTCTGTGTGTTTTTAAGGGAAAAAAAAAAACCAAACCCACTGTAATTGCTTTTTTTTTTTAAAGATTTTATTTATTTATTTGACAGAGAGAGATAGTGAGAGAGGGAACACAAGCAAAGGGAGTGGGAGAGGGAGAAGCAGGTTTCCCGCTGAGCAGGGAGCCCGATGTGGGGCTCAATCCCAGGACCCTGGGATCATGACCTGGGCTGAAGGCAGACGCTTAAGCTGAGCCACCCAGGCGCCCCTGTAATTGCTGTTTATAAACCATAGAGATAAACTGTGTATTTGTGAAGCTCTAACATGAAAAGTCTCTTTGTCATGTACAGCATCACCTTTACAAAATCCAAATGTCATTTAAAAAAATCTGATACATGTTTGCATTAAAAAAAAGTCATAAACAAAATCAAAAGACAAATGACAAATTAGGGGAAATAGTTGCAATTCAGGTCAAACATAAAAGCCTAATCTTCCCCATGAAAAGATGGACAGAGGATGTGCACATACAATTCACAGAAAAAGAGAAATGTATGGTCCCTAAACACCTAAAAAGATGCTCAAGATGCCCAGTAACAAGAAAAAAGCGAATAAACGATATTATTTTTTACCTGTTAGACCAGCAAAATCCAATAATTTGGTGACATGCTGTATTGATTGGCTGTGGGTAAACAGGTTCTACCAAACAATAAAAGATGGAGTAAAAAATGGAATTACTCCTATGGAAAAAAAAAAAAGTTCAGTATTATCTATCAAAATGATCAAATTCATGCAATCTTGGTTCAGAAAATTCAGTTCTGGAATTTGTTCCACACACATGCAATGTGGTTTATTCCATAAACATTTTTTGTTGCTGTTGGAACATTTTTTTGCAGCGAAAAATTAGCAAGAGCCCGAGTCTTATCAAATGTTTGCTCAGTGCTGTCCAACAAAAATATGAGTCGGTTTGTAATTTTTAGTTTTTTTTGTTTTTTTTTTAAAGATTTTATTTATTTATTCGACAGAGATAGAGACAGCCAGCGAGAGAGGGAACACAAGCAAGGTGAGTGGGAGAGGAAGAAGCAGGCTCATAGCAGAAAAGCCTGATGTGGGGCTCGATCCCATAACGCCGGGACCACACCCTGAGACAAAGGCAGACGCTTAACCGCTGTGCCACCCAGGCGCCCCTGTAATTTTTAGTTTTTTTTAGTACCCACATTTAAAAAAGTAAAAATAATCAGGTATATTGGTTTAAATAATATATTAGTGCAATATAGATAAAATATTTTCATTTCGACATGCAACCGATATAAAAATTATCAATGAGATATTTTACATTATTTTTTTCATACTAAGTTCTCAAAACCCAATGTCTATTATACTCAAAGGGCATCTCAATTCAGACTAGTCAAACTTCAAGCATTGAATAGCCACATGGGGCCAGGGGCAGCACTAATAACTAAATTATTAGTTAAATAAATTATTAATCTTAGGCTAGGTTTACCAGAGAGTGAAACCCGTGGCAAAAATTTGAAGTGAGGCAAAGAAGGTCGAACCCAAATGAAGGAGCTTAATGAAACTAGCAACACTTGGTGTCAAGAGTGTTTTCCGGATGCTGGATCCTATAAGCTTCTTCCAACCATAATGCCTGAAGCTCAGGTCAGTTCCAGTGGGATAAGCAAAGGAGGAAAAGTAAGAAGAATCTATCCACCAGTCTTGTTGCCCACTGGGCAAAGGCTTGCACCACAGGGCTTTAATTCCAGGCATTTACATTCTTTGTATTCCTGGACACCCACCCCTCCTGCAGAGTCCCAGCCTCAGCTAACAAGGAAGTCTGGGGCAGGAAACATCAGAGGAGGTGGTGGGCAAGGCACCTCTAGGTTATGCGCTCATGAATTTGATTGGAGCACGACTGGTTATCAAAATAGTGAGCTTGGAAAGAGTGGGTAACAGCCCCGGAGACAAGTGAGGCTAAGAGCATCTGGAGGGATTCTCAAGACGTGTCTGAAGTGCACCTGGAACGTTCTGTAAGATAGATTGTGTGGTAGGTCATGGAACAAATCTTAACAAATTTAAAATTATAATCATCCCATACTTCCCAAAGTGATCTACAGATTCAACGCAATCCTTACGAAACCCTAATGGCATTTTTTACAGAAGTGGGAAAAACAATCCTAAGACTTATTTTGAACCACAAATCCCTAAATAGCCAAAGAAATTTTGAGTGAGAAGAAGAAAGCTGAACGTACCACATTCTGATTTCAAAACATATCGCAAATCTAAATTAACCAAAACAGTATGGTACTGGCATTAAAAACAGACATACAGACCAATGGAACAAAATAGAGAGCCCAGAAATAATCCCACATATGCATGGTCAACCAATATTCATAAGGGTGTAAAAAGTATTTAGTGGGCAAAGGAGAGTCTCTTCAATAAATTGTGATGGGAAGATCAGATACTCACATGCAAATGAATGAAGCAGAACTCTTAACGTCCTACCACATACAAAAATCAATACGAAATTGATGAAAGATTTGAGTGTAAAACCTGCAACAATAAAACTCCTAGAAGAAAACATAGGGAAAAACCTTGCAGACATTGGACTGGATGGTGATTTCTTAGATGTGATGCAGAGAGCACAGGAAACAGAACCAAAAATAAACAAGGGACTACATCAAACTAGAAAGCTTCTGCACAGCAAAGAAAACAATTAACGAAATGAGAAGGTAACCTATGGAATGGAGAAAACATTTGCAGACCATATATCAGATAAGGGGTTAATATCCAAAATATGTGAGAAGCCCCTACAACTCAAGAGATAAAATCCAAATAACCAGATGAAAAAAGGGCCAAAAGACCTGAATAGACATTTCTCCAAAGAGATACAAACGTCCAACAGATTATGAAAAGGTGCTCAACATCACTAATCAACAGGGAGATGCAAATCAAAACCACAATGAGAGATCACCTCATATTTATTAGAATGACAATTATTAAAAAAAAAGAAAACGTGTTGGCGGGGGTGTGGCGGAAAAGAAACCCTTTGTGAAAAATGTTGATGGGAAGGTAAATTGGTACAGCAACTGTGGAAAACGTAAGAAGATTCTTCTGAAAAAAATTAAAAACTAGAACTACAGTTTGGTACAGAAATTCCACTTCTGGATATATACTGAAATCTGAAATCTGGATTGAATTGAAATCTGAATCTTAAAGAGATATCTGCACTCCCTTGCTCATTGCAGCATTATTCATAATAGCCAAGATAAGGAAATAATCTGAAATGTTCATTGATGGAGGAATGAATTTTTAAAATGTGTTATATACCTACAGTGGGATATCATTCGGCCTTTAAAAAGAAGGAAATCCTGCCGTTTGTAATAGCATTGCTGGACCTGGAAGACATCATGCTAAATGAAATGAAAGACAAATACTGCATGATCTCATTTGTATGAGGGAACGAAACTAATAGAAGCAGAGAGTAGAATGGTGGTTTCCTGGGGCTGGGAGGAGGGAGAATTGGGGAGGTTAAAGTCAAAGGGAGAAAGTTTCAGTTACGCAAAATAAAGAAGTCTGGAGATCTGCCATAAACACAGGGCCTATGATTAACAACATTGTTTTGTACACCTAAAAATTTGCTGAGATGGTAGATCTTACGTGAAGTACTCTTACCACAAAAAGAAAAACAAAAGTAAACATAAAAACATACAAAAACCCAAGGGGTCAGGAAGAAACTTTTGGAGGTGATGGATTAAACCAATGACATTGACTGTGGTGATGGTTTATTTCACAGGTGTACCCTTATCTCATGGCTGAAAATAAAAGTTATCTTTGTTTGTATTTATTAATTATTATACAAAGAAATGCTGGAAAGATTTTAAAAAAATAACAAGTGATTTTCTAAATGAATCAGGATAGAATTGATGGCGAAAGTGGTAGAAGTGAAATCTAATGGGTGCCTTTCATCGAATTTTGATTTTTATCCCTTGTGACCCTTTTTCTGTTAATACAATAAAAATTTAAATAAAATTAGAAGTCTGGATAAGGTAGTCAGAATAGTTGTTCTCAAGCACCCATTTTTTTAAACTTCTTTTAGTTTCATATCATAATTATTCAAAGTTTCCATCAGTTGTACCATTTCCTCTCCCTTATTGAGATTTTATTTTCCATCCTTGTTTGGATTTGTCATAGCTAACTCGATTCAGTCCTGTTAAGAGCTCAGGGATCCAGGAAAACAGTAAATTCTTTTTAGCTCGGGAATGTCTCTGCTGTTAATTTTGCTTTGCTTTGTTTTCCTTAAAGGGTGACTGGGCTGCATTAAACATCACGGCACTGTTATCTGGCATTGGCTGTTTTGGTGAAGAAGCATGAGGTCGACTTCAATTTTTTTCTCCTTGATGTGGCAGGATTTTCCTACCCAGTTGACCATAAGATTTATTTTTTTATCCTTGAAGTTCAGCAAGTCAAGAGGCTGTGTCGTGGTATTTATTTTTTTGTATCAGTTCTTTTTGGGAAAGTTTGTGTCCTTTTGATCCACGGCTTCAATCATGTTTCAGACTCGTGGTTTGTGGTTGTCCTTTTTCCTTGTTTTATTGATGTCAAAAATACTTATTTTCTCTTTCTTGTTCTGTATTATTTTCAGGGATATTTTCTTCCAGCTTTTTATTATGAAAATTTTTTTGCATGGAGAAGAGCTGGAAGAATTTTACAGTGAAAAATTATGTATCTCCTGCCTGGATTCTACAATTGACACTTTACAGTGTGTACTTTATTACATATCTGTCCTTTCATCCATCTTCAATAGATTGTATTTTATTGATGCATTTCCAAGCCATTTTCAGATACCAGTGCACCTCCCAATGATTTCTTCAATGTGTATTTCATTAACCAGAATCCAGTATTTGTTTGTTTTCCTTCACAGTAATTTAAAAAATTAACAAACACCCGAATATACAAATTTTAATTCCACGATTTTGGCAAAGACATATATCTATGTAGCCTAAGCCCTCCCAGATATAAAATATTACAATTACTCCATGTCCATTCTCAGTCAACGCCCATCCCTTGTCCTTACTCCCAAGAGGTAAATACTATTCTCATTTTTTCCACTATAGATTAGTTTTGCCTGTTTTAGAACTTCATATACATAAAACCACACAGCGTATATTATTTTGTGTGCCAAAGTTCTCTTACTCAGCGTAATTTTTGGAGGTTCATCCCAGACATGAAATGTATCATAGTTCGTTCCTTTTCATTGCCATGTAGCAGTCAATTGTATGAACATACTATTCGTTTTTCTCTACCTGTGCTTCCGAGAATGGACACCTGATTCTGGTTTGGAGCTATTATGAATAAAGCTGCCATGAACAGTTTTTGTACCTACATTTTTGTAGATACGTTTTGTAGATACATGTTTCCAATTCTTTTGAGTAAGTATCATGTGGAATGGTGGGCTGAATGGAGGTATATGTTTAATTTTACGAGAAACAAATTTTTTTTCTAAAACGATTGTATCATTTTATACTTCCACCAACAATGTATGAAAGTTACATTTGTAAATTTTACATTTAGATTTTCATTTTACCGAATATTTAGTGAAGTGTATGGTAAGATAAGAAGATTGGCCTTATGTCAATCTAATAACTGGTATAGTAAATTGTTTTAATGCCATTTATTCAATAAGTTGCATCTTTGTACTGAAACGGAATTGTCCTCTTTGCTCATATTTGGTGTCAGTTTTAATTTTAGCCATTCTGGTGGATGTGGAGTGGTAGTCCAGGATGGTTTGGGTTTGCATTTTCCTGATGAATAATCATGAAAAAAACTGTCTCAGATGCTTATTGGCCATTTGCATATCTCCCTTTGTGAAGTATTTGCTAAAACTTAGGCCAACTTTTAGGGAATTGTTTGACATTTTATTATCTTGAATTATAGTTCTTTGGAAGACATACATTTTGCATATATTTTCTTTTGGTTGATGGCAGTCCAATAATTTTAATCAAATCTTTAATCAAGTTTTAGATTTACATTGATTTTGGTGTATAGCATGAGAGAGGGGTTGAAATTTCATTTTTTTTTAACATGTGGATATCAGTTACTTCACCACCATTCACTGAAAAGACTTTCCTTTCCATATTGGATTGCTTTGATGCATTTTTCCAAAGTCAGATAACTGTTTCAGTGCTGGTCTATTTCTGGGTTAAATATTCTATTTCATTAATTCATTGGTCAAACTCGGTCACTGTCTTAGTTATTATAGCTTTAGAGTAAGTCTTAAAGTTAGGTAGTTTAAGTCCTCCAAATTTGATCTGCATGACCATATTCAGTCTCCCAATCCATGAACACAGTATGTCTCTCCACTTTGTGGTCTTTCATTTCTTTCAGCAAAGTTATCTGGTTTGCAGTAGAGAGGTCCTGCTGATCTTCCATTAACTTTCCCTATTTTATGTTTTTTGACAGTACTGTATGTGAATTTGCTACAATTTCATTTTCCAGTTGTTTGCCAAGAGTATATAGATATACTTTGGATTCAATGTATTCACCTTGTATCCTGCAACCTTGCTAAATTAGCATGTTACTTCTAAAGTTTTTTTTTTTTTTAAATTAATGTAACTGAATACCTCGGTCTTTTTCTTGGTTATTTCTCAAGTTTAGGTATCGTTTACAAAAGGCCTTTGTTATTCCAAGGTTAGGGAAATAAGTTCCTGTTTTTCTAATACATTTATAAATATTGCATTTAGATTTTCATTCTACCTAATATTTAGTTAAATGTATGGTAAGATAAGATAATTGGCCATATGCCAATCTAATAATTGTTAGAGTAAATTGTTTTAATGCCATTTATTCAATAGGTTATCTATCTTTGCACTGAAACTGAATTGTCATCTTTATTTTATACAAACTTTCAAAGGAGGCATGGGTCTCTTTCTGGAATTTGTAGCTCGATCTATTTAGTTGTCTGTATTTTTAAAATAATTATGGTGTTTTTATTAATTATGGAAGTTTATTTTAAAAAATATCTTGGTTAATTCTATGCACTGACTTCTCCAGATAAATATAGAATTAACTTAAGTTTTTTTTTTAAAGATTTTATTTATTCATTTGACAGAGATAGAGACAGCCAGCGAGAGAGAGAACACAAGCAGGGGGAGTGGGAGAGGAAGAAGCAGGCTTCCAAAGGAGAAGCCTGACGCGGGGCTCGATCCCAGATCGCCGAGATCATGCCCTGAGCCGAAGGCAGATGGTTAACGACTGAGCCACCCAGGCACCCCTAGAATTAACTTAAGTTTTATGTGATATCCTATTGGGGTTCTTATTAGAACTGAACTGAATTTACAGATCAATTTGATATAACCATGTATCTTTGAATATTGAGTATTCCCATGCAGAAATATAATTTGCATCATCTTTTTATTTAGGTGTTGTTTTATGACTGCAGTAGGTAGGGCTTTTGTCATTTTCTTCACATAGATCTAGGTCATTTTCCTCAGGCTTCTTGTAAGTATTTTATAATTTGCTGTTGTTGTGGGATCTTTCTACCTTACGTTTTCTAACTGATTTTTGGAAAGCAATTGATTTCTCCAATTTATGTCTTTGTTGAGTTTACAATACAATTGAATATAATTGAATTCAAATCAATAAAATATAATAAGGTTTTTAAATAGCTACTCAGATAATTGCCACTTCTGTAGAGACGGGAAGGAAGGCTGCAAGATACCAATGAGTTGCATTGTACTCTGAAAACCTTCCGTATGAAGCAGTCCGAGACTCACTTGCATTTTGTATCTGAGGTTGAGTAACATCATAATATATACCAACCGTTTTGAATTTAAAGGATTCCTTTCACATTAAAAGCTTAAACAATTGTGCTTTCCCTGTAAACTGTATTTTTCTTTGATCAAGGTGAAAAGTACAAAAGAATGAATCTCCCAGTTATTCCGTTTTTGCTGTTATGTTCTCACCGTTAGATCATGTTTGTGAATCTGGCCTGAGATTTTAAATTGAGTTCCTCAGTTTACCAGGCCTGAGGGATAACAAGGCTAGCCCCAAACTCCCCTCCCATTTCTAGAAAGGGGCAGCTTTTTACAAAGGAGTGAGCAGGCTGAGTTTAGAAAAATCCCGAGGAGTATGCTAATCAGATCTCTTCTTGGGTATAAAGAAACCTTGCTAATTTTTAAATACTACCTGTTCCCCAAATTACAGTGTGGTCACTGTTTTTCCATTACATGGTTTTCTAATATTTAAGCCAAATACATTTTTCTGATGTTAACAAAAGGATGAATAGGCAGGAATATAGCCCCACCTGTGCTAAAAAAAAAAAAAAAAAAAAAAAAAGCCCACATGCTTGAATCCAGAAATGTCACCCAATTTTCTAAAGTGTCTTGCCAGCCTTTTATCCTCAAAAAACTCAATATAATGAGGCTAAATGCAATGCAGATGTCAGGGGGAAATGCGCTAACCACTTCCTGTCAGCCATACAGGTTTTCAACAAGCCCTCTCCCCAAACCTTCCTACAGTGTCCCAGGCATTTATCTTCTCTGTAGGAAGCACTTGAATCTGACAGCCCAAAGTGTTTTGTTTCATTTTTAGTATCTCATGAAGCTTTTCTGAGGTAGGAAAAGCAGATAATGTAGCTAACAGTGATGACCACTCTTTATTTTCCTTATTCTTGGAGGGAAGGCTGCCCTTATTTCAAATCTCGTTGTCAAGATCAGACAGAAGCTGAAAACATTGCCTTGACTTAATGTCCTGTAAAAATTCTAAACTGGCCAATCATTCTCTCTCCTATGCTGTTCAGTGTTTATTAATATCGTCTTGAACGATTATCAGTTATTATCAACATCTCGGGCTCTGATTCTTCGAAGACTTTTAATTTTTTAGTACATTTCTTTACATTCCTACTTTTTCTAATGACCCACTGGATTAGCCCAACTTTCTTAATTTACAACTCCTTAATGGCACGCGGTGTGGAGCCTCTTCCCCTATGCTTATGTACCACCTGTATGTCTCCCTTGTGAAGCGTCTGGTCTGCTCAGACTTTGGCCCATTTTTTTTTTTAAAGATTTTTTTATTTATTCGACAGAGATAGAGACAGCCAGGGAGAGAGGGAACACAAGCAGGGGGAGTGGGAGAGGAAGAAGCAGGCTCATAGCAGAAGAGCCTGATGTGGGGCTCGATCCCATAACGCCGGGATCACGCCCTGAGCTGAAGGCAGACGCTTAACCGCTGTGCCACCCAGGCGCCCCATGGCCCATTTTTTAAATCAGGTTGTTTGCTTTCTTAGTGCTGATTGTTAATACTTGTTCATATATATTTGACACCAGTCCTTTATCAGACACGTGTTTTGCAAAAACTTTCTTCTTTGGCTCGTCTTTTCATGTTTTGAACAGTGTCTTTTGTAGAGCACAAGTTTTTAATTTTAATGAAGTCCCGCTAACAATTTTTTTCTTTTGCAGATCATGCTTTTGGTGTTTTATCTAAAAAGTCAATCCCAAATGCAGGTCCACCTAGATTTTCTCCTATGTGGTCGTCCGGGGGTCTTATCTAAGTATTTTGTATCTTTTATTATGATTTCTTTTCTGTCTCATATGTTAGTTAGAAACGCATTCTTAAACTTTTAAATACATGAAGGTTTTAAAAACTATGTTTTTAAAAATTAACTTCTACTTGATTTTAGTTTGTTTGGAAAATGGGTTTTATTTATGTTACTTATCCTTTGATATTTGCTGAGCCTTGCTTTATGGCCTATAGAGAAATAATTTTTGTCAATGTTCTATGTGTGCATGAGAAAATGTGCTTCTGAATCTTTGGGCCAAATCCCGTTTGATGTAAAAGTTAGCATATGAGCTGTATTTTTGAAGTTTCTTGTATTTTCTTTGGTTTTTATTGCTTATTTTACCTACCAATATTGGGAGAGCTGTGTTGAATCCTCCCACTTGGGTGGCAGATAGATTACTTTCTCTCTTTATTTCTATCAGTTTTGCTTTGTATGTTTTGAGCCTATGTTACTAGGTGCATATGTATGTATCTCTTCAGTGAATTGAGAATATTATGTAATGATTCCATTGTCCCTAAAGATGCTCTTTAAAATTTAAGTCAACTTTCTTTTCATTTTATGCAGCTTGCTCAAGGTCACCTAATTCGCATGTGGCAGAGCAGAATTCATATCCTCACACCCAGGAAGTCTGGTGCTGGAGCTCATGTTCCTAACCATTGCTCAATCCCTCCACCTCCAGCCATCATCTTCTTTTTTTTTTTTTAAAGATTTTATTTATTTATTCAACAGAGACAGAGAGACAGCCAGCGAGAGAGGGAACACAAGCAGGGGGAGTGGGAGAGGAAGAAGCAGGCTCATAGTGGAGGAGCCTGATGTGGGGCTCGATCCCACAACGCCGGGATCACGCCCTGAGCCGAAGGCAGACGCTCAACCGCTGTGCCACCCAGGCGCCCCAAGCCATCATCTTCTGAGCAACCCTTTCACGGGTCCTGCTGCTTTTCACAACATCTGTGGCAAGGACCAGCTGTACCTGCCAGGTGAAATGGGAACAGGAGTGCCACAGGTTCCAGATGTGACCTTTGCACTTAGAAGAAGAGCTTCCAAAAACTTTGGCTCTCTCTTTACCCAAAGCTGAGCCTAGCCTCCAGATTCCCTATAAAAGTCATCAGTGGCTTTTTTCCTACAGCTCAATTTTTTCTAGCCCTGCCTCTCATTCCAGTGTGTATACTTTAAGTCACTTCACTCAAGTCACTGTTTGCTTCCCTTCCATTGTCCCTACCATGTCCCCTTGCCTTCTATTCTACCAGCCTCCTTTAGGCAATGGACAATTGAACAGTTTGCGAGGATGGAGTTTAGATTCTCCCCTGAATGAGACTTGGCTAATCATTGTATGGGCAAGCCTGTTCCCTACCTAATGCTTGGTCCAGACTCAGAAAGCATGGAAACTAAGCTTGTCTAGCCCTTCAACCTCTCTTTATTGGATGGAAGGATGGGTAAGTTTTTACCAATAGTGTAACTCTATTCTTGCATTGGAAGTTCCTTTTCTCAGTCCTCTTATACACAAAATTTTGTACAAATTGTTGTAGACATAATGCAAAAATAAGATGGATCCCCACTCAAAATTTGGCTTAGATATCCAGCCCAATGATTCCACACACTCACTAAGATGGTATGAAAAAGTTTTTAGTTACATAATGAAAATGTTGGAAAGTGTAGGGAATGTCTCTCATGCTGATATAAAAATGGCTTGAGAGAGCAAGAAGAGGAAACTGGTTTGGGATTTTTACTGCAGGTAGGAATTGAGGCCAGGGTGAGGGCTCTTACATACAGGAAGGGGCTTATATGGAATTTGAAACTCCCACCACTGCCAAGGAGGGAGCACCCAGACTTTCTTATCAGCTTTCTGGGATGCAGAGCAGGAGAGAAAGAGGGAGAAATGAGGTTTCAAAGTTGTCAATCATCAAAAAAACAAAAACAAAAACAAAATCAGAGTCAGTACACAAATTTATACCTCTGAGTTGTAATCTCTTGTTTCTTTGCCAATTGCAATAGTTCCACTTAAAAAAAAAAAAAGCCAAGAAATAATTCTGGTTTCCGAAACCAAAGTTAAAGGAGAAGTTGTTCTCCAAGCTGCTCCAATGCCCTGGCACCAAGTTATTATGTTTCTGTGTCTGTCTGAGACTCCCAACCAAGACTGCAAAGATAATAACCAGTCATAGACATGTGGATAGTGCCTGAAGTGGTATCCCTAGCTGACTCTAATATCCTCTCCCTGACCATTGGTGAAAGAGGAGTAAGGGAATAGACAGGGAATAAATGCCAGCCCCTCGATGTAGCAAAAAGTGAGCCATACAAAGACATTGGGGGAATCCGTCATGTCAGGGACCAAGTTCATATATCACCGCACCATTAACTAACGAATCTGATCTGTTTCCGTGATTATAGTCAGAGGGTCAATGATGGACCGGAAAGGAAGACTATGCCACCATTCTGGGAAGAAGACATGTTGAGAGTAAGAGGGCAGTAGGCAGGGCAGTGAGACCACATCCATCCATTAACCATGCAAAGCATCATGGCCAAACTTCCTCCTGGCTGACACATACAATATTCCAATTGTAACAAGTATCCTTGTGGCCAAATGTAATCAATCTGCTCTTGTTTAAGTGGCAGGTGGTTGGGGTTGCTGCTTTTGCTTTTGGCAAATTAATAAAGAGGAAAACTCCCCTCTCGTGGAGGAGGGAATCTGTTGAATTCTAGGACATGGACTTCATTCCTTAGTAGCAACAGATAAAAAGAATCCAGGTGGTTTTGCAAAGAGACTTTGCTGTGCCCCCTCTCTCTGGACTCAATCCCCATATTGCAAGGGCAAGTGGAGGAGGGGGGGCAGAAGCGTGGAGGAGAGCAGGCTCCAGCCTAGCTCTGAATCCTCACTCTGGAGGTTGTCCTGCTTCATAGGTCATTGGCAAGTCTCTTGACCTAAGTCCAACTGCCGATAATGGGTGAAGACGGTGAGCAGAACAAAGGCAGCTGGATGGCTACTTGCAGGTGATTTCTCTTAGGGCAGGAGGGATTCTTTGCAAAGGAAAAGGTTGGAAAGCTGTTACCATGGTAACTCTCCAAGTTCTAATACTCTGGAGAGCAGAGGGAAGATGGTGGATTTAACACACAAGAATAGCTAAATTCTACAAGTTGGACTTTTCCTTTCTTTTTTAATGGTAAGTCTCAATATTGAGAAAGNATTTCTCTTAGGGCAGGAGGGATTCTTTGCAAAGGAAAAGGTTGGAAAGCTGTTACCATGGTAACTCTCCAAATTCTGAAGTGATGTAATCAGCTAATGCTCTGGAGAGCAGAGGGAAGATGGTGGATTTAACACACAAGAATAGCTAAATTCTACAAGTTGGGCTTTTCTTTTCTTTTTTAATGGTAAGTCTCAATATTGAGAAAGAAGAAAGAAGAAAGAAAGAAAGAAAGAAAGAAAAAGAAAGAAAGAAAGAAAAAGGTAACAAAAAACCCCCCAAGTAAAATAGAAGGGAAGAAAAGATAAAAGGAAGAAAACTCAAAAATAATTTATTCTAAACCAATATCCTCAGTAGAAGAAAGAGCTGCTTACAGAGTGGAAACAGAGAGGAAGGTTTGATTCTCTATGATTTTTGACCCTTTGCATTTTATGAAGATTGATAGAAGAGTTTATTCTGTTACTCTGGATTTCTATTAGTACAGCTGGATGATTATTATTATAAGATACTTACCTTGCTACAACTGGGTTATTATCAGTTTAACATAAGATTTCTGCCATTTTGTCTTCAATGGCTGCTACTAATGGCATTGTGAACTATGATTGTACATGTGCTTGATATCAATAAGGAAACTAATCATAAGCTACTTCTTCTAAGACAGTATCCATACTGTGGCCCAGGCCCATCTCCTCTGTATGTAACTGGATCCCATGGCCCCAGAACACTCATCACCATTAGCTCCACCATCAATCCCATCCTCTCTCTCTCCTATGTCATCAAGTATTTCCTCTCTTCCAGATCATTTTCAGTAGCACAAAAATATGTTATTTTGTCTCCCATGTTCCAAACAAAAAGATAAACACTGATTCTCTTGACTACTCTAACCCCCAGCCTGCTTTGCACCCTTGTTGCAAAATTCCCGAGAGTTCCCTATTCTCCCCGTGGCTTCTTTCACATGCTCCCACTCTCTCTTGGACCAACTCCATTAATGCTCTTTCCCCTCAACACTCCAGAGAAAAAGCTTTTGTAGCTGTCATCAATAAAATTACATTGCTTAATCCACAACCGGTACACAGCCTTCCTCCTACTTGACTGACACCATTTTAGGACGCCAATTACTCCCTCCTCTTGAAACATTTTCTCCCCTTGGCCTCTGAAACATCCATCTCCTGCTTTACCTTCAACATCACTTAGTTTCCATCTCAGTCTATTTTGTTGACTCTTCAGTCAGCCTCTAAATGCACTTATGTGTTCCCCTGATGGGTACTCTGCTGATGCCCAAATTTCTAGCTCCAGCCAACACTCCCCCCTGAACTCCAGACTTATGTATTCAATTCCATGTAACATTTCCGGTTGCATGTCTAATAAGCATCTCAAAGTAGGGTCCCTGAGTTCTCTCCTGCCCACACTAACCATCCCCTTTTCCCATGCCGTAAGTGATAAAAGTTTGTGTCCCCTCCAACTTTGCATGTTGAAGCCCTAGTCCCCAGGTTAGTGGTATTTGGAGGGGAGCCTTTGGGATGTAATTAAGTTTAGATGAGATCATGAGGGAACAGCCCCTATAATGGGATTAGTATCCTTATGACTAGAGGAAAAGACCAGAGCCCCTTCCCCTGCCTCTGTAATGTGAACGTAGAGCAAAAACCAGGAAAAGGGCCCTCACCAGCATCCAAATCTGCCTTGACACCTTGATCTTGGACTTCCCAGCCGTCAGAATCAAGAGAAATAAATGGCTGTTGTCTATACCAGTTGGTCTATGCTCTTTTGCTATGGCAGCCCAAGCCGATACGAAACCCAGGGTTTCCCATAGAGTAAATGGCACTACAGTGCACATAGTTGCTAAAGTCAAAGTCAAAATTTGGAGTTAGCTTTGAATCCTCTCCTCTCATATTTCAAATCCAACCCCTTAGTAAAATATGTTGGTTCTAACTGCAAAATATATCCGGACTCCATCCATTCCTCATCTCCCACATTGCTATCAGGCTCTTTCAAACAACCCCTCACGCCTTGCCTTAATTATTATGTAATTTCTTATCTGGCTTCTCTACTTCTACTCTTACCCTGTCGTCATCTCTTGACACAGAAGTCAGAGGAGTTCTTTAAACAAAAAGTCAGATAATGGCATCTGATCTTACCAGAATAAAATCCAAATTCTGGCAAGGTCCAATAAGGCCCTGCGTGATCTGGCTCCTATCTGCTTCTCAGGCCTCATCTTTTACTGTTGGGATTCTTTTTCGCTGTTCCCCACACACGCTGGCCTTGTTGACCATACCAAACAAATACTCACAATTCTGTTGTAGTGGCCAGAACACTTTCTCCCTAGGTATTCCCATGGTTTTTGCCCTCGTTTTATTGAGGTCTTCATTCAAATGTCTCTGAGAGGCTTTATCTGGCCACGCTATATGAATTAATCCATTCCATCCTCTTACTCTCTTTACTTGTTTTAACAGTGCTAACTTATATTCTATATTTATCTTTTTCTCATCTGTCACTTCACAATGTAAGATCTGTAAGAGGCTTTGTTTCTTTTGCTCGTTGCTGTATTCCTGGAGAAAGGACAATGTTTTTCACATCATAGATTCTTAATAAATATTTGTCAAATAGATGAATGAATAAGTGAATGAATGAATATTGTTAGGATTCTCCCTGCAAAGTTATCTCAGTGATTTTTGTGATTCTAATACCACCTGGGAATACAAGATTCCCAGCCTTAGGCAGAGCCAGAAAATGAATAATCAGGTCCTTGGTGGTCAATTTACATAGTGCCTCTTTGGTTACCTAATGCTGTTGTTGAGTATTGATTCCAGCTCCCATTGATCTGCTTCCAGGGCCTCAGAAAGATCCTTCACAAAAGTCATAAACCCTGGACTCAACATTTACAGACAGGTGCCACCTCTTTTGAATATTGCTTTGTAGCTGGGCTCCAATCCCTCCTACTCATTGTCTACTTCCTTCGCATTCTCAGGGAAAGATCGAACCCCTTAGAAGATGACATTTCTAGCTCATCATTCAAAGAACTTCCATCCTCTGCCTCCTCAGAAATAGCAAGTAAATACCCTCAATGAGGCTGTGGAGGTGAGATAGCCCGTTCCCCAATGTTTTCGCCAAGTCTTGTTGGTGCCAGAGTTTGGAAGAAAGGAAGTGAGTAAAGGGAATCAGAGAAATAGGATATAACCAAGGCTTCAGCAGAGGATTTCCCTCCTTTTTGAAATGAATTATGGGGACACACTGAGGCTGTTTTGAAACCCTCAGGCAAACACTTATAAAGACAAAAGAACTCTGAAGGAGCTAATTCTGAATAAATTGTCTTTTATTGGAAATAAGAATATATTGTTGAGTTGTGTTCTCACCACCTTCACAGCTGGAATAATTCATACAGCAATAATTTCCGTGGCTCCAGAGGGCTCAAGAGATGATACTGAAGATCAAAAGGGCTTTATCACTCATTTTTGTCATGGTCCCAAAAGGCATCTCCTAGGCTTGATGCATTTTGCTGTGGAAGTTATCTGAGAGATTACCAGTCTGTGTCCCTCAGAGAACTCTATCAATTGCTCTGTAAAGTTCACTTCTAAGAGCTGCATCAGCCCAAGTGTTGGCAAATGTTGAAATGGAACCCTTACGGACTCATTTGTGATGACAATTGGGAATGAAATGGAAGAGTTGAGGAGGTCACGCTTGGCTCCATGACCACTGCATAACCACACTGGTAAGTACCAAACGCAGCTTTCATTCCCCCCATTTCAAGTGAAAATTAAAAAAAAAAAAACAAAAACCAAACATAGTTAAAGCATAACAAAGATGTTGGAATCAGAAAGACATTGACTCATTGATTCAAATCAGGTTCCATCTCCTTGTTATCGTATCTCCTAAGGTAAGTTTCCTAACCCTTCTGGAGCTCCATGCCCTTATTTGAAATACAGGGTTAAATAATGTCACCTACCTCATGGTGTTACTATCAGATTGAAGTGAGATTATTATTAAAGTGTTGAGCATAGTGTCTGTCGAATAGCTCATACGCAAAGCTTAGTTGCATGTATTAACAACTACTGTTACAACGATACTGCGTAGTAATCTACCCACAACTCAGTAGCTTACAATAATTCACATTTGTCCTTTTGTTCAAGAGTCTGCAGGTTGAACACAGGTTGGGGTTGACTGGGCGGTTGTGGTGGAGCTGGGGTTCATCTGGGCTTGGCTCCAGGATGCTGGTTGGGTTTAGTTCTGTTCCACGTGTGTTTATTCCATGGCCAAGGCTAAGAATCAGTAGCTACCTGGACCATGCTCTTCCCATGACGGGTCACGGGAGCACCATGCTAAGCCAAAAGAGAAGCACATTTACGCCTTCTGCTTAGATCACACCTGCTCACATTCCATTGGTCAAAACAAGTCACGGGGCAACCCCAACACAATGGAGTAAGGTCGATTTCACCCACTGTTAGATAGGGAAGGAAGTGAATATTTGATAAACAATAATCTTCACTACCACACTATAATAATAATGCTATATTAATTTAGTTTTGCTGTTGGTAGTAGTAGTAATAGTAAAGAAAAATAATCATTGATTCTTTCCACTGATTTTGTTGAGTTGCCAGTCTGTGCCAGGGACTGTGTAGCCACTCTCTCAAGTAATATTAAACTTCTCCCAATCATGTAGTGACTTGGACGTGTGGTTTAAAGGATGACTTCAAAGACAGTGACCTGAGTTGTGCCGATCATTTCTGTCAGCTTGGAAATAGACAAACAGAAACTAAGTGAGGGACCAGACACAGCTCATTCCTTGCTGTACATTGACTAACTCATTTATGGTCTTGGTGACTCCTTGGACATCTCTGAGCATCAGTACTTCTAATCTAAAAAATGAAAAGATGTTTTTTAAGTTCCTCCTACTTTCCTGAGTCTTTTCCACACATGAAAAGACTTTTGCTCTGCACCCATCTTATGCATTTCAGGCAAAACAGAAAAGCATTGAACATAATCAATTGGCATTCATTAGAGGGCAGGCTGGTGTAAATGCCAGGTTCAGTTCAGCCACAAAATAACGCATGGACAATGGAAATGATTTACAAAATGCATTGCTCAGCCCTTGCTGTGACAGGATAGCCAACTTGAAGAAGCTATTCTGACACAAAACCAGGTGTCCTGTCTTAGGAATTCCCTGCTAGACACAGTGGAATATGTGGGGTGGAGGTAGGGAGCTGGAGATGAACTATGAAGGAAGAAAGAAGATCTTTGTCAGATGTTATTTGGTAATACAACCTTCTTGCAGCCTCTCATTCATTTTTCAAGCCAAAGAGAAGAGGAAGACCTATCAACTCTCCCTGGATGAAGAACTCGATAGAAACTCATTAGAAACATCTATAGAAACATCAGATAGAAGATTACCTTACCAGGTTTGATCTTCTCTGCTCCACAATTCCATTGGCTAAAAAATCAGAGGAAAAGAGCAAAAGCTAGAACCTGAAAAATTTAAGTTGAGCATGCAGGTAGGTTTCCCATCTTAGAAGGCTGATAAATATTGAACTATCTTAAGGTTCAGTTGACAGCTTGTCTCGCCCACTCTCTTGGTATGCAGAATGAAGGAGAGAGACACGACTGGTGTTTATTGTTAATAGGGAGATGCTACCCCATTAAACACCAAAGAACCCAGCCAGGTAAGTAGCATAACCTTATACTTTCAAAAAAGAATCCAGGATTGTTTGGGTTAAATGCATTATTACGCCCCAAAAATGTGATTAGAGAATGATGGGATTGACCTCAAACCTAGCCTCTGATTTTTCCACCATATTCATTTTGATTTTTAAAATATGCACACAGATTTCCAAAATTGTATTGCTGTTAGTGAAAAGCAGGGAGAGAGACTAAATTAATGTTCGCAAAGTCCCTTTCAGTCCCAGACATCTGTGAGTCTATGATATACAGCAAATTATTTCCTCCGTGAGCCCAAACCGTAGGCTACATTGGACGTATTTTTCCCTTGTTTTCCTCTGTCAGCTCCTTGACTGCCCCTCACAAGACTTCGCGGGTCTTGATTGCCAAGCATTTATTTCCTTTTTCCAGTTTGTCTGAAGGCAGAAAGCCCCGGGAAGGGATTCTTGGGCTTTTGATAGCAGGCGCATGAAATATCTGTAATTATGGATTACATTTTTGTACCCAAGAAATGGCTGAAAGAAGTCCTATGATAGAAGCTTTTCGAAGATAAGTGAATGTGTCAACTGGATCAAAAAATTATGTACTTGCTCCACCTCTGCGAACTGTGATAAATAGTCTGTTGTCTGGGGAGTTTGCTTGGCATTTTCTTTTGCATTGCAAAATGATTGTAGCCCTTGTCACTGAATTTTTGGTTAACAACTCAAAGAAACCCTTTAGACTAGAATTAATCTTGTAGATGCCAGACACTGCACATAGTTACCTGGAAAAACAACAGATTTTAATCATTCAAAACTTCCATTTCTTTCTACCATGATCCCAGACCAAAGCAATATATATATATTTTTAGCAAACTTATTGGTGAAAAATGGGGTGTGTCTCATGCTTGAGTAAAAATTAGCATTTCTCTTTCTGAAAAATGAAGTGAGAGAAAAAGCATTTTTTCTCCATTATTTATGTATCCAATTGTGTCCTTTGCATAATTGCCTTGAAACAGAAGCACCTTATTAAAATGGACAATCGATAGTAGCAATAGAATTCCCAAGCAGAAGAACAAAACAAAATACGAACTAAAATTTTTTATTAAACCCCGGCAGTATATAGTGTGGCCTGACCAAGAAGAATTGAGTCTCGTTTAAACATTGATAAATCATAAAAAGCAGTAAGAGTAAATGGAAATAAAGGGTGACCAAATTCTAGACTGGTGTGAGAATTTTCTAAGCTCAAAAGGAATGGCAGAAATAACAAAGGGGAAGATCAGTAAGCACTTGACATGCAAATTACGATTTCTCCAAAACTGCTTGACAGGCAAATAAACCAGGGGAAATACTCGCTCTAAACAGGACAAAGGGTGATATCCTTAATAAGAAAAGAGCTCATGCCCAAAGTTAATAATAAAAACATTAAGTTCCCCATAAATAAAAGGGGAAGGGAACAAAGACAATTTAAAACACAGACATATCAATGGCTAATAAACATTTGATCATTTTTCAACTCTGCTCATTTTCAAAGAAATAGAAGTTGGAATAACAATGAGATGCTATTTTTACCCTATCAGATTAACAGGACTGTAAAAAATGAGAATATTCGATTCTGGAGATTGAACTCAGTGACACAGACACACTCAACGCAGCTGCAAGGGACGCAAAGTGCTTTCAGCCCCGCGGAAGGAACGTGGCGGACACTGTGAGAGCCTTGAAGACATCTGTACCCCTCACCTCCAAAATTCTGTTTCTGGGATCCTAAAGAGGGAAATGATCTGAAGCAAAGAAAGGGTTGTTTGTCAAAGACATTCATCACACTGCTGTTTGTAATATTAGAATTGGGGGAATAAATGAAGTTTCCCGAAATGAGGGCGATATTAAACAAATTAGAATAAAAAATGCAGCCACTCAAATATCTGTAAAATATGTTACATAATCTCATAAAATACCTAGGTTTTCATGTAAAATATAAAATTAGAGTGTAAAACATTATATGCAGAATGAGATCAAATGTATAAAATAGTGGACCAGAGTAGATGATAATAAAACGTTAATAAAGGATTTATCTGGGTGGTAAGATGATGGGTAGAGTGACCATTTAATTAATTTTCCAAGAGGGGCCACACCCAAATGTCTGTAAGAAGGGACATATCAGGAAACATTCTTCTGCCAGTAAAGCCTAATAGGAATGTTACTTTTTCTGAAGGTCCCTAAATATTTTTCAGGCAAGGACTACTTTCATAAAAGAATTCTTTCTAATTATCAAAGTGATGCGTGCTCAATGTAAAAAATTTAGAGAACACAGAAAAATACGAAATTTGAGAAATTATACTGATGTAAATGGCGGGTAAGTCATAGCTCATTTGCAGGTGGTTTGGGAGAAGTATGGCTGAGAAACCACTTGGAATGAGAAACCCAGGAGGGTACTGGGCAGATTTAATGTTGGAGAAGCATGTACTAGGCCAGAAGGAGTTTTTGCAAAGGAGTGAGTTCCTTGTTTCTGGAGTCATCGGAGTTGAAGTTGGCTGACTCCTTCAGGGATGCTCTTCTTTTTTTTTTTTTTAAAGATTTTATTTATTTATTTGACAGAGATAGAGACAGCCAGCGATAGAGGGAACACAAGCAGGGGGAGTGGGAGAGGAAGAAGCAGGCTCCTAGCAGAGGAGCCTGATGTGGGGCTCGATCCCATAACGCCGGGATCACACCCTGAGCCGAAGGCAGACGCTCAACCGCTGTGCCACCCAGGCGCCCCAGGGATGCTCTTAAAGAGAACTGAAGGCTGCCGAAGAGACACCAACTCTGAGATCTGGTGTTCTTTGGAAGACCATCATGGGCCAAACTGAGCCCCAAGCTTTTCTGCAGCAGGGATCTAACCCGGAGACCTAGGGACGTGTGGGCAGGTCATTGCTGACAGCAGCCACACCCCACACGGGAAAAGTGTTTGGGTGGGCAGGGATTGGGAGGAGCAGAAACCAGACTCAGAACACTACTTTATACTTGAGTATACTCTTTTCAAAGTTGTTTTACATGGCTATCTAATTTTTTAATATGTTGTTTTTATTGAACAAGGAACCTTCTCCAGATTCCAGAAATCCCTTATTCCCCCTCCTACTTGTAACCTCCTTTTCCCCCTGAAGGAAAACAATATCCTTACTTCTTCTTATTTCTCTGGTCTGTTTTTAAATCCTTCTAAATGGAATCCTACAGTATACACTCTCTTAGGTGTGGCTTCCTTCTTCAGCCAACATTATACTTGTGCAATTTCTCCATACTGTTACTTTATAGCATTTAATTCTCACAGGGACACCAAAGGGTAGGTTAAAAAGTGATCAGCAGTTTGCCATGGAGACAACGAAATAACCACAAAGACCTGGGCAAGTCACATAATGAGGAACCGGCCAGTAAGTGGTACCTAGATCTCCAGACTCCAGATTAGCACCCCTGGAGAAGTATGGTTTTCTGTAGACAGTGTGCGAACTGGGTTTACTCATATCTTGGCTCCTTCTCATCATTTTGGTGAGGTTGGGCAAGTCACTTACCTTCTCTGAAACTTGCATGCCTCCCTTGTCAGATGGAACCCTGACATCAATGCCTCATGGGCCCTTGGTTAATATGTGTTAAGTGGATGAGTCTGGTTGAGTCGGGTTGTCAGGAGAAAATGAGATCATGTGTATAAAATCTAGTATTACTCAGCCATCAAAAAGAACGATTTCTCAACATTTACGGCAACATGGACGGGACTGGAGGAGATAACGCTAAGTGAAATAAGTCAAGCAGAGAAAGACAATTATCACATGGTTTCACTCATTTATGGAACATAAGAAGTAGGAAGATCAGTAGGAGAAGAAAGGGAAGAAGAAAGGGGGAGTTAAACAGAAGGGGGAATGAACCATGAGAGACTATAGACTCTGGGAAACAGAGGGCTTTGTGGGGGGTCGGAAATGGGATAGGCTGATGATGGGTAGTAAGGAGGGCACGTATTGCATGGTACACTGGGTGTTATAAGCAAGTAATGAATCATGGAACTTTACATCAAAAACTAGGGATGTACTGTATGGTGACTAACATAATATAATAAAAAATTATTAAAACAAAACCAAAAAATAAAATAAAGTGAAATAAAATCTAGTATGGTGCTTGGCACTTTTCAGCACTCAACTAAGAACAGCAATATGTGGCCTTGGAAAGGCAGTCTCGTACCGGGGGAAGCTCCCAGTTCAGGACTGATTCCGACACATCAGTTAGAATGCATTAAAATATAATAACAGTCATCTGGGAATTTGCAACGTCTGAGTACTGGCTGATGTCCAGATGACCTGGACGACCCACCGTGCACTCAGTGTCACCTACAAGGTTCCGTCTAGTGACAGCTCCTCTCATTAACCCTCTTGAAGGCTTTCAAAGTGTTTCTCGGACCCCCACGTGCTCCTGGCTTTGGTGATATGGACGCAAATGTCAGTTTTTCAAAGCTAATCTCCTCCTGAGTTTCACACTGAGAAATCCGCTTTCATCTGAGTTAGTTTGTGCCTAAATGCTCTCTGGGGCTTTACTTATTTTTCAACTCGCTCTTGCTGTGAAAGTCCCATCTTCGAAATGTTAAGTCACCAAGCCATAAAAGGATGTGACATGACCACAGCCAGGAGGCAGCGTCGGTCGGTATGTGTGGTGTTAGCTGTGGGGAAATTGGGGATGGATTTCTAAATATTGTGGCATCCTGTCCCTTAATATACAATAGTTATCATGACATTTTATTGAGCACTTGGTATGTGTCAGACTCTGGTAGCTACTCTTCCAGTGTTGGCCTGTGAGCTTTACAATAAATCCCATGAGATAGGATTATCATCATCATTTTATAGAGAAGGAAAGAGACCCAGAAAAGTTAAATAACTTTTTCAAGGTCAAACAATTCCTAAGAGGCAGAGCTGGGATGGGAGCCTAGTGCTGCCTGATTTCAACGCTAGTTCTTCCCTCTGTGACTTGAAGCAGGAATGAATGAGGGGCTCTAATGAGAGAGGTCTGGAATGTGAGGCCCAGAGAGGACATTCAATCTGACCTTACTGATAATGCGTGGGTCTACGAGAGTGGGCACCACTGTTTCTCCAGAGTCCAAATAACTGAATCATTAAAGAATACAGCTTGCCCTGGCTAGAAAGGAGGAGATGTTAGCACACCTTCCAAGAAGGAGGTCAAGCGCCTCGACCTTGACCCCAGGCCATATCTGTTCAAAAGAGGCTGCCTGCAGGCACTCTGGAGAAACGGACACAGCTTTCCAGATTTTTCTTCCACCACCAAGGGGAGGTGAACTCTGTCGGTCTATCTCGGGTCTTTATTTAGTAAACTACTTCTGTTCTGCCAAAACATCCACTCCAAATATGAGTGCTTAAAATAACGATCATGATATAAACAAAACAACACATGCACCCTTAGGTAACCTCCAGTAGTGAGGAAGGAAATATAAATGTTGCTTTCGGTGAGGGCCATGCCTGCTGCAGCTTTGAGGTAAGAGACATATCTCTGTGCACAACCCCCTTGTTCCTTCTCCTTTGTCTTTGAGTCAAAGACAAGGGTTTAATNCTCCTTTGTCTTTGAGTCAAAGACAAGAGTTTAATGTAACCTCTGTCCAAACTGGCACTTAAACCCCAAATTCATTCCTCCTTTTTATATCTACTCCCCCTCCCCAACTCTCGCTAGGACCACTTGCCCCACCAGCCCAGGCTCCATTCCCACCCTCGCCCCTCATAATTTATTCTCCTCAAAGCAGCCAGTGTGTCATTTCAAACACACAAATCACATTCTGTCTGGGGCAAATTTTGTTTTCCAAATCAGCTACGCCGGTACCTCTCCTTCCGCACGTTCTCACAAGGTGATGCTAAGGCTCTTCCATCAATAGTAGAGTCTAGATTCTCTCCCCTTGATGCTGGACAAGTTTGGGGGACGGCCTCCATGAGTAGAACACAGCAGACATCCAAGACTTAATTAGAAAAGGCAATACAAGCTGTCACTGGGCTCTCTCCTGGATGTTGCCCCGGTAATCCAGCCACTCTAATTTGAAGAAGCCAAGCAGGCACAGAGTAGGGCCAGGGGCAGTCCACCTGAGGTTCCAGGGGAAATCCAGCATCGCCCACCAGACATGAGAGAGCAGGCCTTCAGATGACTCCTGACCCCGCCTTGGAGCTGCCCCAGCCACACCACATGGTGCAGAGATGAGCTGACTCCATCAGGCCCTACCCACAAGACAGATCTCTGAGCAAGAAAGATGTCCTTGATAAAGAAAAGGGGGGTAATCAGAAGGGGGAATGAAACATAAGAGACTATGGACTACGAGAAACAAACTGAAGACTTCAGAAGGGAGGGGGGTGGGGGAATGGGATAGTCTGGTGATGGGTAGTAAGGAGGTGCACTGGGTGTTATACGCAACTAATGAAGCATCGAACTTTACATCGGAATCCGGGGATGTACTGTATGGTGATTAACATAATATAATAAAAAAAATCATTAAAATAAAAAAAATGTTTATACAAAAATAAAAAAATAAAACCCTCCTGAATTTAATCGGAATCCGGGGATGTACTGTATGGTGATTAACATAATATAATAAAAAAAATCATTAAAATAAAAAAAATGTTTATACAAAAATAAAAAAATAAAACCCTCCTGAATTTAAAAAAAAAAAAAGAAAGAAAAAAGAAAGATGTCCTTGTGTGAAGACATGGGGAGTTTTGTTATGTAGCAATAGGAAACCAGAATTCCATCACTCCTTTGCTTGAAAGCCTCTAAAGTCTTCCTTGCGCCATGTGAAGAAACTCCAATGGCCTTACCTTGGTCTGCAAAACTGTGCATGATCTAGTCCCTGACAGCCCCTCCCATCTCTTCAGTCCTGTGCTCACTGCACTGCAACCACATAATTCTATCTCCCCTTTGAATCCACTAGGCTTGTACTGACCTCAAGGCCTCTGTTCTTGCGGTTCCTTCTACCTGAATGCTATTCCCTGGATATTGGCATACCTGGATTCTGCTCATAATTCAGGTTCCAGTTCAAATATTGCTTCCTTCCCTGGTTACCAAGGACCCGCCTCTGGGTCTCTTCAGATTAGGGGTCACCTACATAAGATGAGATGGTCATTGTGACATTTTTTTCACCAGCCATGTTCAGCTGCAGAGAGTCAGGCATGTTACAGGTGCAGAGTAGAATTTAAACAGCTTTGGGGCCTTGTCAGCTGAATTCATTGTTCATGACCCCTTGAAAGTGACTCTATCAGCAATCACTACCCTCCCCCACCCGCTGCCCAGACTCTCTGAGGGTGCTTTCACCAATACAATATGCTAATGTTGAAAGGGTCAGTCTGAAAGATGTGTTTATCAGGTGCTGTTGAACTATTTTTTGGCTTACCTGCAGTCGCAGAGAGAAAATAGAAATTCCATGGCTCTCTTCGATCATCTTCAATTCTTTATTCTTCAAAATGTGTTTATTGAGTGCCCACTATGAGCAAAGAGGCTATATTCTAAGGGGAGGGACAAATGCTAAGCAAAGAATAAAATAGAGTATGTCACCCTGTGGTAATATAGGAGGGAAGCAGGAGGCTGGGATGAAATGTGTCAACCATGCAGCTAGCCATGGAAGAGTGTCCCGGGAAGAAGTAACAACAGGTACAAAGTGCCCAGTTTGTGAGTATGTGTGGCATATTCAGGGATTAGCAAAAAAATGGGGTGACAGAGGCTTGCATGAAGGTGTTAGAAGCTGGCCTAGTGATTAAGTGGTTGTATTTTGAATGCATTTTAAGCATAGAGCCAACATTTGCTGATGGGTTAGATATCCATGGTGAGAAAAATGGTGTCAATGGTGACTCAAGTTTTTAGCCTGAGCTACTGTGAGAATGGAATTGCCTTATATTGCCATGAATGAGATAGTAAAAGGAGCAGGTCTGGAGAAGATAATCAGAAGTGTCAGGAATCCTATTTCATGCAGGTTATGGTTGAAATACCTCCATAGCTATTAGACATCCAGGTAGATATATTGTACAGGCAGCTAGATACATGAGTATAGCTTTCCGAGAAGATTAGTCTAGAGATATAAATTTGGTAGTCATCAGAGCATAAACGGTATTTATAATCACAAGTCTAGAAGATCTCACTAAGAAATGGATATAGAAGAAGAGAAGAAGTCCAAGAAGAGAGACGTGGAGGGGCACCTGGGTGGCTCAGTTGTTGGGTGTCTGCTTTTGACTCAGGTCATGATCGCAGGGTCCTGGGATCGAGCTCCGCATCGGGCTCCTTGCTCAGCGGGAAGCCTGCTTCTCTCTCTCCCACTCCCCCTGCTTGTGTTCCCTCTCTCGCTGTGTCTCTCTCTGTCAAATAAATAAAATCTTTAAAAAAAAAAAGTGAGACGTGGAGATTTCCAACATTTATAAGGATGATCGGCCAATGAAGTGGGAGATCAGAGTGGCACGTGGAAAGCTAAGAATGTGCTTGGAGGGGAGCTTGGGTAGGTCAGTCGGTTAAGGATCCAACTCTTCATTTCAGCTCAGGTCATGATCTCAGGGTCCTGGGATCCAGCCCCGCATCAGTCTCCACAATTAGCAGGAAGTCTACTTGAGGATTCTCTTTCCCTCTACCCCTGCCCCTCCCTCTGCTCACTCTCTCTCTCAAATAAATAAATAAATCTTAAAACAAAAAAGAGAGAGAGAGAGAACATGCTTGGAGAGGGAGGGAGCAATCAACTGCATGAAACACTGATGGTTGGAGTAAGATGCATGTTGAGAATTGCCCATGTTGCATCTGGAGATGAGAAAGTAATTGGCATCCTTGACAGGATGTCTTGGGGGTGGAGAGAGGATGAAAACCTCAAAGACATTAGGTTCAGGAGAAGATAGGAGAAAAAGAAATGAAGACAATGGCTTTATTCCAGGGCATTTTTCTTAGAAAAAATGGGTACAGATCCCTGAAGAGGGATGTGGGGCAAGTGACAGTTTGTTTTTTTTTTTTTAATATAAGAAACTTTAACATGTTTGTAGGCTAATGAAGAAGAGTGAGGAATGTTGATGATACAAAGTAGAGTGGAAACAACAGGTAGATCCCCAAGGGAGCTGTTGGCCAGAGAAAGGAGAAAGTGAGTCAACAGAAACAAGAGAATATGAGATTTCTATATAGGTTGGCAGATGGATATAGAAATGGGAACACATGAAAATTACTTTCTGATTGCTTTTATGATGTACAAGGAAATAGGAAGCAAGGTAACTATTTGGGAGTGAAAGTGAGAGAAAAGGTAACGTAAGTTTGGGAAAAAGGAAAGAGTCAACCCGGACAGTGGATGAGTAAATGGATTAGGGAAATGCAGTGAAATCAGTGACAACACCAAAAGCCCACTTCAGATTAGTGGTTAAGCATTTAAAGTTAGATCAGTCAGTATAACATTTGCCATGTTCAGCTGCATACATGGAATAGATATAATGTTGGATTTAAACAGGTGTAAGTTTTGCTGGGTGCTATGAACTGAATTGTGTCCTCCCACAATCCATATGTTGGAGCCCCAATCTCCAGTGTGATTGTATTTGGAGAAAGCACTTTTAGGAGGAAATTATGGTGAAATAAGTTCATAAGCGTGAGGTCCAAATCTGTTAGGATTTGTGGTCTTATAAAAAGAAAAAGCAAGAAAGAGAGATTTGTTTCTTCATGCTCATGCACCACGAAAAGGCCATATGAGCACACGCAGAGATGGTGCTCTCTGCAGAGCCAGGAAGAAAGCTCTCACCGGCAATCAAATGGGCTGGTACCTTGATCTTGGACCCCCCCAGCCTCTAGAACTGTGAGAAATAGATTTCTGTTGTTTACATCACCCAGGCTATGGTATTTGTTATTGTAGCCTGAGCTAAGACATCAGGTGAGTATGATAAAGAAAAAAGAGCCAAGGTAATTGAGGGTGTGTACAAGAGAATCGTTATGATCACAGCCCACGGAAACTAGATTAGGTGAGAAGGAAAGTGATGATGATGGGGGGTGAAGGTTTGTACAACTGTTGAATATGATAAAATCAATGAATTACAATCTAAATTGATCTAAGAGTCCACAGAGCCTGGTACCTGATGGGGATAAAATGGAGATAGGAGGCAATGGTCAGGAATGGGGTGTGTTCTGTAAGATCATAGAGGTGGTACAGTAATTGAAGACAAAGTCTAAGTTGTGGTCAAGGATGTGGGAAGCTGGTTTACTTAAGGATAAAAGTCTGAGGAACCAAAACTCCAGAGTGTTAGATTGTCTTTGTGAATATTGGAATAATCAAGTATTACAGTAACTGTTGGAATTAGAGTAACTGTTGAAGTGAGTGGCCATAAGCACAGTGCGTACATCTTCAAAGAATGAAGAGCCTTATACGAGAAGAGCAGTTTAAGTGATTTCAAGAAGGTGGGGTATGAATAGTGGAGACTGAAGGGTCATCTTCAAAACTGTGGGTTGTTAGGGAGAGGGAAGAACAGTAAAGTGTCAATGAGGACTAAGGATGTGTATTATATAGTCCTTAGAGATATCTCTATCTATCTGTCTATCTATTATCTATTTATCCATCATTTATCTGCCTATCATCTATTTCTCTATATCTACCTATCAACTATATCTATCTATCATCTATCTATCTATCTATCTATCTATCTATCTATCTATCTATCATCTATCTATCTATC
>NC_048226.1:10202818-10225205 GCF_002007445.2 Ailuropoda melanoleuca
GTCAGTCGGTTAAGGATCCAACTCTTCATTTCAGCTCAGGTCATGACCTCAGGGTCCTGGGATCCAGCCCCGCATCAGTCTCCACAATTAGCAGGAAGTCTACTTGAGGATTCTCTTTCCCTCTACCCCTGCCCCTCCCTCTGCTCACTCTCTCTCTCAAATAAATAAATAAATCTTAAAACAAAAAAGAGAGAGAGAGAGAACATGCTTGGAGAGGGAGGGAGCCATCAACTGCATGAAACACTGATGGTTGGAGTAAGATGCATGTTGAGAATTTCCCATGTTGCATCTGGAGATGAGAAAGTAATTGGCATCCTTGACAGGATGTCTTGGGGGTGGAGAGAGGATGAAAACCTCAAAGACATTAGGTTCAGGAGAAGATAGGAGAAAAAGAAATGAAGACAATGGCTTTATTCCAGGGCATTTTTCTTGGAAAAAATGGGTACAGATCCCTGAAGAGGGATGTGGGGCAAGTGACAGTTTTTTTTTTTAATATAAGAAACTTTAACATGTTTGTAGGCTAATGAAGAAGAGTGAGGAATGTTGATGATACAAAGTAGAGTGGAAACAACAGGTAGATCCCCAAGGGAGCTGTTGGCCAGAGAAAGGAGAAAGTGAGTCAACAGAAACAAGAGAATATGAGATTTCTATATAGGTTGGCAGATGGATATAGAAATGGGAACACATGAAAATTACTTTCTGATTGCTTTTATGATGTACAAGGAAATAGGAAGCAAGGTAACTATTTGGGAGTGAAAGTGAGAGAAAAGGTAACGTAAGTTTGGGAAAAAGGAAAGAGTCAACCCGGACAGTGGATGAGTAAATGGATTAGGGAAATGCAGTGAAATCAGTGACAACACCAAAAGCCCACTTCAGATTAGTGGTTAAGCATTTAAAGTTAGATCAGTCAGTATAACATTTGCCATGTTCAGCTGCATACATGGAATAGATATAATGTTGGATTTAAACAGGTGTAAGTTTTGCTGGGTGCTATGAACTGAATTGTGTCCTCCCACAATCCATATGTTGGAGCCCCAATCTCCAGTGTGATTGTATTTGGAGAAAGCACTTTTAGGAGGAAATTATGGTGAAATAAGTTCATAAGCGTGAGGTCCAAATCTGTTAGGATTTGTGGTCTTATAAAAAGAAAAAGCAAGAAAGAGAGATTTGTTTCTTCATGCTCATGCACCACGAAAAGGCCATATGAGCACACGCAGAGATGGTGCTCTCTGCAGAGCCAGGAAGAAAGCTCTCACCGGCAATCAAATGGGCTGGTACCTTGATCTTGGACCCCCCCAGCCTCTAGAACTGTGAGAAATAGATTTCTGTTGTTTACATCACCCAGGCTATGGTATTTGTTATTGTAGCCTGAGCTAAGACATCAGGTGAGTATGATAAAGAAAAAAGAGCCAAGGTAATTGAGGGTGTGTACAAGAGAATCGTTATGATCACAGCCCACGGAAACTAGATTAGGTGAGAAGGAAAGTGATGATGATGGGGGGTGAAGGTTTGTACAACTGTTGAATATGATAAAATCAATGAATTACAATCTAAATTGATCTAAGAGTCCACAGAGCCTGGTACCTGATGGGGATAAAATGGAGATAGGAGGCAATGGTCAGGAATGGGGTGTGTTCTGTAAGATCATAGAGGTGGTACAGTAATTGAAGACAAAGTCTAAGTTGTGGTCAAGGATGTGGGAAGCTGGTTTACTTAAGGATAAAAGTCTGAGGAACCAAAACTCCAGAGTGTTAGATTGTCTTTGTGAATATTGGAATAATCAAGTATTACAGTAACTGTTGGAATTAGAGTAACTGTTGAAGTGAGTGGCCATAAGCACAGTGCGTACATCTTCAAAGAATGAAGAGCCTTATACGAGAAGAGCAGTTTAAGTGATTTCAAGAAGGTGGGGTATGAATAGTGGAGACTGAAGGGTCATCTTCAAAACTGTGGGTTGTTAGGGAGAGGGAAGAACAGTAAAGTGTCAATGAGGACTAAGGATGTGTATTATATCCTCCTTAGAGATATCTCTATCTATCTGTCTATCTATTATCTATTTATCCATCATTTATCTGCCTATCATCTATTTCTCTATATCTACCTATCAACTATATCTATCTATCATCTATCTATCTATCTATCTATCTAACTCTATCTATCTCTATCACCTGTCTATCTATCTGCCATCTATCTAAAGAAGATATATAGATAGCCTTACATATATCCAAGGATGGATGGGAGATATCTATATATATATATCCCACCACCAGGCTCACAGAGGTAGAAGGAAGGTAAGGGAAAACAGCTGCTTCTTGAGAGCTCTGCAGAGAAATTTGAGTCCATAGAGAGCAAAGTTTTAGTTGGGCAAACATGAAGGGCACATTACAGGGGAGGCTGATGATGAAGAAGATGTTGCTAATGGCTGCCCAGAGTTCTTGAAGCACAGAAGAAGGGGTCAGGATTTGGGGGTGGCAAGGGGGTTAAAATATTTCATGTGTTGACCTTTATAGGCATAGTGTGAGGGTAACAGGGAACTGAGAGCCTGGACATCTTCTGAAAGCTGACTCAGAATGAAGAAAGGGCATTCTGGAATTAGCCACAAAATGGCATGGCATCTGTGTTTGACCCTGCTCCCAAACCCATTCCCTGATCTTTGCCCTTCTCTGTGTTCTGAAGCCTACTTTCCTTGAAGGTTGTACCATCTAGGCTACTTTTTCTCTTGACTCCCAGTCGGCTCTGGCTAGTGGGATGCTCTAGCAGGAGATCAGAAGGCTGGAGGAGATGGAGGTCAGTATTTTTCCTCTGCTTTCCATTGCCTCCTAGCAATTTTTGCAATGGTTGCCTTCCTCTGAGCGCCAGCTCTGTGGGCAGTCCCTCTTCTATGGCCCCAGCTCATGCTGGTCAAGGCCTGGTGATTCTTCTACCTATGCTTGTCCTTTGATAATCCCCATCCTTGTCGGTTCTCACATCTCTACCCATACCTCATCCAACAAACCCTTCATTAACTCCCCAGCTGAGTGATCCATTGGTTCATGCCTGGACCCTGGTGCCACCAGGTGTGCCTGCTTCATTATGTCCAGGTGTGCCCAGGACAGTTCTGGCTTACATGATCGGTACCCGTGTAATTATTTTTTTTTAAAAGATTTTATTTATTTATTCGACAGAGAGAGAGACAGCCAGCGAGAGACGGAACACAAGCAGGGGGAGTGGGAGAGGAAGAAACAGGCTCATAGCAGAGGAGCCTGACGTGGGGCTCGATCCCATAACGCCGGGATCACGCCCTGAGCCGAAGGCAGACGCTTAACCGCTGTGCCACCCAGGCGCCCCGGTACCTGTGTAATTATTAATAGCATCCCTTTCACTCCCAGAAGTATTCCAGTTTTGATTAATTATATAGTCGCCCTACCGCTGGTCCCCTGTAAATCCGCATCTCCAGGTAACCTTCTCCCTGGCTGGAGTCTTCTTAATCTCTCACAGTCTTTCCCATGAGCTGAGAGTCTGGATAGCTTGGAAAGGGAGGAGGGAGAGGAAGAGCCCAGCCCAGTCTTTATTTTCATTCTTTTAACACAGCAGGCTGAAAGCAAATGAGAAAACAGAGCTCATCTTGTTTACGATTTACATTTTTCCATGCTTAATCATGTATAATGAAGAGACACTTCCCCAGGCTCATCGGCTCATTAGCTCCTTATCTTCCCTTATTTTAGATACATATACCATCAGCCCGAATAGCGAATAGCGTGGCACAGGTGAATTGAGAAATATTGAGTGGCTTTGCAACCTTGGACAAGTTAAGCTAAGTTCTCTTGGCCTTGATTTCCTTCTTTGTAAATGGGAGGATTCATCATACCTGCTCAACAGGGTAACTAGGATTCAATGAGTTAACACATAAAGAGGTGAAATAGTGCTGGCTATTGTAAGCACTATGCAATTGTAACGTTATCTCACACAGACACACACACACACACAGTGATGGGGAAAGGGGTAGTGCAGGGGTGGGTATGAACCCTTGCGTAGCAGAGAGAACGTGACTCTGCTTTGCTCAGGAACACAGCACTGGGGCACTGATGCAATATGATGTTACAGATCGCTGTAGTTTGTTGAAACGAGGGGCAATTTCCTGTCCGGACAGGGTATGCGTTTCTAGAAGGGAGAAGGGGAGACTTGTGCTTGCTTCCATTCAAGTCTCTTCAGAGAAATGCAACTTTGATCTCCCACAGTCCAGCCACTCTGGGAAATGTGGAACCACTTCTAGCAGCCTGGACATAGTTTTAGTTTTTGTCCATGCTAACAAAATGAATGAAATCAGCATTTGTTTTTATGATCTGGCATAGATTCTGGGTGGGGGGGGGGTTGGAGGAGAAGGGTTTATCAAGTGGGTCTAACCCTAAGACAGATATCATGTAATCATTTAGACAGAGGAAGTATAATATAAGTAATTGTTAAGCTATGATAGGAGAGGAACTATAAAGATGGAGGGAAAAATTCTAAGAGGTGCCCTGGGGCTGAGGGAGAATACTTCTAGAAGGGCAAACAGGGAAGAGGTTCTGATGTCACTGGAGAAGCTGTGGCTGGAGACCAGTGGGTGGCAGAGAAGCTGACTGGCTTGCAGGAGCCCCAGCTGACCCACAGTCACTGGGTGAGTGGGAACAACTCTCAAGCCAAGGCTGGCGGGCAGGCATGCAGAGGGAGTCGGGAGCCCTGTGGGGGTGCATGGCCCGGAACACATGGTATCCACATCAAGAGGGCAGGAAACAAGCCCCCTCAGGGCTCGTGGGTGTGTATGCAAAAGGAATCCCCAGGGCACTGCTATGAAGGGGAGCTGGAGAGCCCCCTCTTTACAGGAACCTAAAACACCTCTGTGATTGGCTTAAGCCGGCCCAGATTTAAGTAGGGCCATGGGCTCCCTAGAAGGTCAATTCTGGAGGCGTTAGGAGACAGCCCTTATTCTTCTATTTTCTTTTAGTTGCACTGTCCCAATTTCTGACAACTCTCCCTTCTATGGCATTGTGATCCCGGCCACACTGGCTGAAAACTCCCCTTAGCTATATCTGTTGCAATATGCCAGAGGTATCATACTGGTAAGGAATAACCAAACCAAACAAGCAAACAAACAAACAAACAAACGAGCTTCCTGTGCCTAGATAGAAGAGTTTCAGGGAATTTTTGTTAGCTTTTCTAGCAACTATACAAAGGTTGTATTTTTGTTTATGCATCGTGCCCCAAACACTAATGACTTACGTTCAGATAAAACTCAACCTTACCTCTAGTTTTTATTACGGATATTTATAGGCTTTCAAGCTATCGAAAATAGACTTTGCATCTTTATAATCACAATATTAAAGACTTGGAAATGTATTATGAGGTAAGCATTTCTTTGAGTGACATCCATTTTCTGACTCATTACCAGGAGGGGTCATTAGATAATCTTCTTATGGCATCGGGTAAATCTATTTCTCGAAACTGTTCTCCTGGGATAAACAGATACCCGTCATTTTGTTCGCTGTGGTGTCTCTAACACTCAAAATGACTGATGGGCCATCATGTTATTCCATGGGGATGAAGTGCATCGGCCCTGGGGTTGGCTTTTGGTTTCCTTAGCAACTCTCTCCTGGGGACACCACGGCAGCCACGTTTATTCAAAGTCAGGATTCTAGCAACAACAAAAAATGACAGTATTTCAATTGAGATTTTTATACACCTAAATTAACTTTGCTCAAGAGAGATGCATTTTGCATCGCTGTCATTTTTTTAGTCTGTGCGCTATTTCTCATTAAAGCAAATTCCACCCTCAGAGGAGAGTTGGCTGGGAGGGGAGAGAGCTGGGGGTAGAGATTAGAGCGGCTTAATAACCCAAGTTCCAGAGAGGAAGGGGTTTTCTCTGCGCTCCAGTTTCCCATATAGCCCTGAGGGGAACTCATTTAGAATCTAAGCAAGCCCCGTCCAATACATGGTCTCCTTAGTACCGTGTTATTCAATCCAAAGAGAAATAACTTAGCCTTTCCCATTGTTTTTACAGAAAAGCTGGTCTCTGTGTGAGATTGATTACCATTTCCTACCAGGGTTTCTGAAGCTGGGAACCACTGGTAATTTGGATCGGATAATTGTTGGGGGCGGGGGGACGGTCAGGGAGGGGTTGCCTTGTGTCCTGGTGGATGTTTAGCAGTTTCCCTGACCTCTACCCAGGAAATGTTGGTAGATCCCCTCCCCCTGGGACAACCCAGAGTCTCCAGACATTGCCAAATATCCCCTGCAGGGGCAAATGACTCCAGTTGCGATCTCTTGTCCAAAAGAAAGGTGTCATGCAGTCCCACGAATAACACATTGTCATTCTTCCTATATCAGTCCTTTTTTCAGCTTCCTACACTAGAGAACCCGTGCTCTCCATTGAGAGCCCATGCTCAGAATGTCCACTAAAGAGACTGATGTTCTATTTGCACATAATTTTGCCAGTATCACTGTCACATCGAGGTCCTTGTTAGAGGTGATTTGACCTGTGTTTGGCCTCAATCATTTCTCATCCCTGCCATAGCTATCCACTATCACACCCCATATTTTTTTTCTGAGAGTATGCATGTCACATGGAAGGCACTAACACCTCCCAGCCCCAAGACATGAAAGCTAAAGGCATAATAAAATAAAATAAAATAAAATAAAATGAGAGAGGAAGTCATGGAAAGCCTACTGTGGATCCCATAGGACGCAGTTTTACAGAATATTGTTTCTACTTGTGCCTACAATTAATCACAAAACTAGACACATTTGAGGGGGAAATTTATGTAACACTTGTCAGCTCTAGAAGATCATTCATGTTTTTTCCAACAAAATGTACCTATAACGAAATTTCTAAATCTATAAAAATACTGTGTGCAACTCCTTGCACTTCCACATGACCAAAATGATCTTTCTAGAATGAAGGTATCACTCTGTAAATCCTATATATGGAGAACCAGTGTGGTCTGATCTCAAAAAATTGATAGGGTTGTCCAGGTTTTTTCTAGAGCCTCCCCAATGCACTTAGAACCGACCTGTGCTGGAATTGAGACAAATTAGATGCGAATTTTTGCCAGGCACGATGTACCCCAGCACAGATTCCGCGGCTGTTTGCTGGCTGTGTTGGAACTGGTTTTAATCTTAGGGTGAAGCCTGGGTGACAAGGGAGATGGAAAGACTCTGGGTTTTTACATCGGATTGACTTGAGTTTTCAAGCCAGCACTGGCTGTATGATTTCAAGCACCTTATTTAACCTTCTGAGCTTCCTCATCTTTAAAGTAAGAGTCTAATACACCCATCCCAGGGGCGTCTTGGAGATTGGAAAGAAGGCATATAACTCTGAGCAGAATGCCAGGTGCGGGAATGAGCCACGTCCCTGTGCCATGGTTACTTCTTGCTGACAACACTCCTGACACACAGGGCCTCAGGCTAGCACAGCTAATGCAGGTCCAGAGTCCTTTTCCATGTAGATGATCAGACCCTTTGTGTTTATTTGAACAACAACGAATTCCTGCAAATTCCTGTCTACCTCGGAGGTATCCAAATGGTAATGTCAGCCAGGCTGGGTCAGATAGAGCTGGGAGCCTGTCAAAGGCAACAATGCCTGGTTCATACCCTAGAGCTTCGGATTCAGGGAGCCATTCTAGGACCTGGGAATGTGGGCTTTAGAAAGCTCCCCAGGAGCTGTCAGTGTGTTATTTCTCAATTCAGCCGGTTATATGGGTGCATTCACTTTGTGAAGACTCACCAACAGCTACGCTTTTCTGCGTGTACGTGAAAGTACGCAGAAAACTTCCATTAAAGTTGACTTAAAAGTAAAATACCTCCCCAGGTGATTCTGATGCAGAACAGGTGTGGGAGTCACTGGTTTATACCTTATCCAAACCACATTTAAAAGCCAAAAGTGACAAATATGATTTTTTTTCATCATCGATGACAGAATTATTGGACCAACATGATGGGCCAGTGGAAGAGTCACTTCCCAGAGCTGCAGGAGAATGGTCTTGACAACACCTACAGAGCGACTAGTTTGAACCTTCCATGCTATCGCTGGGGAAACTGAGAGCTAGCAGAAGGAGAGAATTGCCATGCGCGGCCCAGGGAGGAGCTGGCAAAGTAGACGGGTGTCCAGGTGACCATTCCTGTACTGCTTCTGTGGAAATGTAAGTCACTGGTAAAAACGTACCCACATTTCAAACACAGTGCTGTCACCGGACAGAGAACCAGTTCCAAATGGAGGTTTAGCTGTTGGCCGATGAGAAATCAATACTCGAGAGACAAGTGATGGTGGGAAAAGGAAGGTTGCTTTATTCAGGAAGCCAGAGACCTGGGAAGGTGGGGGACTAACGTCTCAAAGACCGTTTTCCCCATCTAGAGGAAGCTGGGGTATTTTAAAGGGGAAGACACAGGGAAAAGCGGGGGGGTGGGGGGCTGCATGCTGGGGAAGCAGGTGCCGGGGGTGGGCTAGTGGTATGTTGACTTGACCCTGAGCAGACTTGCTGGCATCAGGGGCTGCTGTTTTCAAATGCAGTTAGCCCTTATCTTCTGGAAAGTCTGGTCCTTCGCTCCTCAAGGCCAGTGGTCTGCAAATCTCCAGGAAGGTCGATTAGTTCTGCTACAAACCACGGGACTTAGGTCAACACGCAAGGAGTGCATACGATTGAAGCCAGTTCACCCTTCAGACCAGCTGGAGGGCTGTTCCAGTACCAGATGTGCAAAAATGTTGGCCTCGCTTCCCTGATATCTCACCACTGATCAGAGCTTTGACCAGGACTCAGTGCCTGGAGGGAAACTAACAAATCCTGCCTTCTTTCCAGCGGCTGATGCTGACCCACGCCTTTCACTCCTTAAAACATCAAGGAATAAAAAGCCACAAGAATAAAATGCCTTCAAGCTTCTACTAAGGAGCTCTCCTCTATGGCAACTATGTTTCTGAAATCAGAGAAGGGCTCCTCAGCTGCATGGCCCTCGCTGAACCTCAAACACCGAGAATGGGGGAAATGGATTGTTAATTGCTTTGTTTCTACGGCAGCTCAACTAGGAATTAAAAGCTTTAACACTGTTGAGGCGAAGATCGCAGATTGTGCACAAAGTGGCATACTTCCACTTTTCTTGTCAAAAGTGGTTAATTTTCTCCCGAGGAACTCAAGCCACACACTGTTTCATCCAGCGTCGAATAACAGAAAGAAATGGCATTTTTAAAGCTCAGTAAGTATGGCATTTATTTGTACTTTCGCTTAAGAGATGAGCCACTGAAGACTTACACAAAAATGTCAACATGTCTAAACACAGGGTGTCCAGAGGCAATTGCTGTGATTTTGACTAGGGGTTTAGTGTCCAATTTGCTACTTTATTTATTTATTTCAGTTCTGGGTAAATAGGGTGAGTTAAATTCACAACACTATGAGAATTTTCTCTCCGTGGCGATTAATAAAAGCAGCAGAGAGAAATATACTGTCCATGTCTTCATCAAACATTAAATGGATGAGATATTGATTTTAACCTAATAAAATCCCAGGATTTTTTTTTCCAACTAAGTGAAAGCCTAGGAAAACTAATTATATCATTCCGTAACAGTATATTTAAAAATATACACACTGCATAAGTGGACTGGGAGTAATACGACTGAATTGACATAGTAAATAATTTCAGTTTGATCCTCGCAATCATCCTTCAAGGTTAGGTTAATGGGCCCATTTTCCAGATGAGGAGACTAAGGCACAGAGGGGGTTCGGCTGGAATTCATGCAGATCTGCTTGAACACGGCTTCTTCCCCTGCCTCCCTGGTGATATTTGTCAGTGAACAGCATTCATGCGTTCAAATATATTGGTAGAGGGCCTAGGGATGTAGTCATCTGACAGAAGGCACAGACAAGGAAGTGAGGCACGGTGAGGAATAACTAGAAAGTGAGGTCGAAATTGTGGGGGTGAAAGATGGCCAAGCGCCAATGGAAACCACCAGCCAATGTAGTTTATGAACAGATGCCTAGAAAAGTGCGTATCTGGGAACGCAACAGGGTTCCTGGAGAAGCACGCGCCTTGACCTCTATTCCATTAGTGTGTCGATGCAAATGAGCAAACCTTTTGTAAAATTTTAAAGAGAAAGGTAAAGAATTTTATTCAAGCCCACATTAGGACAGTTGCCCAGGATGTACAGTCTTCACAGAGAGTGATCCGGGGAAGGAACATTTGGCGCAGGGTTAAATGTGTTTTTTTACATCAAGAGTTACAAAGCAATATGACGAAGGACATTCCAGAAAGCAATAGGCTTTATCTTATGTTTTTAGTATGTGCAAGGCTATATGACTGTACTCTTATGAGAGCCAGAGGGTTTTTTTTTGTTTTGTTATTGCTTTGTTTTTTTTTTTTTTTCTTATCTTTATGTTTGGAATGCTCCTTTTGGGTTATTATTTTTCTTTTAACGAAGCAGGCATATAATGAGCTCAGAGGGGAAATAAAGCCCATGCTTTGAGGTATGGTCAAGTCATTTTGACCTTGATAAATGTTAAGGTATAGCTTCTCTGGGAACCCAAGAGCAGGGCCCACAAACATTAAAACTTGTAAATTTCTTTCACCAAGTGAAACAGCTGACGTTCTCCTAAGCACATGGGCACCACAGAAGCTTCGCGAGTATTTTCATACACTCTTTGTGGTGGGTCGAATGGTGGCTCCTCAAAAAAGATGTGTCTACCTCCCAGAATCTGTGAATGTGACCTTGAAAAAGGGGTCTTCACGGATATAATCAAATTAAGGATCTTGAGATAAGGTCACCCTGATTTACCCCTGGCGACCCAAAATCTTGGGAGTATCTTCAGAAGAGAAGAGAAGACCCAGATGCAGAGAAGAAGCCATGTGAGGACAGAGGCAGAGATTGGAATTAGGCAGCCAAGGGGACACTGGAATCACCTGGAAGATACAGGGAAGGAGTGTCCTCCAGAGCACCTCAGAGGAGCGCGATTCTGCCACCACTTTGGTTTCAGATCTCTGCCCTCACTCACTGTGAGAGAACGAATTTGTTGGTTTAAGTCACCAAGTTTTTGATAATTTGTTTGGGCAGCCCTAGGAACCCAGGACACTGTTCTTATCCCCATTTTATAGATAAAGAAACTGAGGCTTCAGATGGCAAATAGATTGCTCAGTTCACACAGCTATCGAGAGGTCAAGCCAGAGCCGGAACCTGAACACAGAGACAGTGCTCAGAACCTTACATTGGTGCCCTGAGCCTGTCTCCAGAAATAAGACCTCATTTCTTGGGTTGACCAGGTGACCCCTCTCAGGAGGGCTCAAGGCACCTTTCCCGACCTTGCGTTCACCACTTCCCTCCTCCACCACTCAGTACACCTGTGTTATATTGAATATCTTGTACTGTGTGCATTTCTAAGAAAAACAGCTACATGGATTCTAATGCCTACCGTGTACCAGGCTCTGTCCTCGAGTCTTACATTCATATTGTATTAACTCCCCCAGAACCTATGATTCCATTTTACAGATGAAAGGGTCAATGTTGGGGTGCCTGGTGGCTCAGTTGGTTAAGAGTCTGCCTTTGACTCAGGTCATGATCCCAGGGTCCTAGGATGGAGCCCCGTATTGAGGTCCCTGCTCAGCAGGGAGCCTGCTTCTCCCTCTTCCCCTCCTTCCTGCTCATGCTCTCTCTCGTGCTGTATCTAATAAATATAAAATCTTAAAAAAAGGAAAGAAAGGATCAAGGCTTGTGGGTTCAACTAGTAAATATTAGAGGTACTGGGCCAGCTCAAAAGCCATTTCCTCTGTGAAGCTTTCTGAATTTTTCTTACCACAGCAGAAAGTTACCACTTCCTCTAAGCTTCTTATCATTTGGACCTACTTCTCCGCTCTGTCAACCTTTCATGACCCAGGTGCATGTCACTCTTTAGAAGCCGGTTTGGTCCGGGATGCAACCTGGTGATGTCACAGCTGTGCTCCCACCCACTGCCCCCAGCCTCTGCACATTCTTATCAAAGAAAACAGAAGCTGCATCTCCTGCCTCCATGTGCAGCTGGAGGAGCCCCAGCACCTCACTCTGGAGGGTGAAGGCTCAGGGCGGGCGGTGCCTATCACAGGAGAGGGGACAGAGGGAGGGTCACGGGCCCCAGGCCTGGCAGTGGGGCTCCGCCGTAAGGACTAGCGAGGGGCAAGGGCTGCGGAGCCTGGCTGCATCCCAGTCTCTCATTTCACAGCACCACAGTGATTTTAATTAAATACTCCCCCTACTGACTCAGCAGTGGCTGACAAAGCCAAATGCAGAGCCAGGAGCCTGATAAACACAGTGTTACTGAACGTAGTCGATCTTGAAGGCCGTGGTTGGAGCCCACCAGCCCTGTCTTCTTGCCTGCCAGGCCCCAGAGCCAGTGACAGCCTGAGTCTCCTTGGGGACACCCTGGGGGCTTGCTGGAGGTAGGCAAGCTGTGCATTGTCAAAACTTCTTGGAAGAGACACTTTCCTGGACTCCACTGGTCTTGGTTGTGAGCCCCTTACCGAACTCCTACTTAGAAAGCTGCTTAATGTACCCCATAAATCTCTCCTCCTGGATTTTGCATGGCTGTGCTTGGAAGCCGACTTCTAAGTGCTCTCAGCAGCCCCTGGAAGAAGACAGAAGGGAACAACACTGACAGAGGGGACCCTGGAATTCACAGCCCACAGTGCAGAGTGGTGGAAAGGCCCAGGCCTCGTACCCAGACCCATGTGAGTTCTGATACCAGCTCTTACCAGAATTCCTGGGCTCAATGCTCAGCCTACCGGCCTCAGCCTCCTCATATACAAACATCAGAGAGAATAACATCTATTTTATTGGATGATTAGAAGGATTAATTGAGACAAAAAAATGACAACTAGCAAGCCTTCAACAACTGGGTAAACAGCCTCCAGCAGAGCTGCCAACATTTGTGAGCCCTTATGATATTAGAATATTTCGGGCCCTGTGCTCCATAGTTTCCATATCATTGAGGCTCCTTCTATTCCGGAGAGGATTCAAGGTCTCAGCGAGGCTGCCCTAGACCCTTCCATCCCAATGCCCTATGCAGCTGTCTCATCGAGTTTACAATCCCAGTGGCGAAATCCATTATTATCCAGCGACTTTTCACCCATACAAGGAGGTTATCTCTTCACCAGTGATATGGAGCTTGGCCCTGGATTGTTTTGGCCAAATGGCGTGTCGGCAGAAGAAACAGTGTCCGAGTTCTGAATCCAGGCCTGAAGGGGCATTGCACGCTTCTGCTCATTATTCTGGGAGTTTCCTACCTCCCCCATGAGTCACTGTCCCCCAGCCAGGGCCCCTGAATGGGGTACATGAAGGAAGCCCACAGCCTGCAACAGGGACCCCATAATCAATCTGCAAACCTATGAGCAAAAATAAATGCCCAGTGCCACATGCCAGAAGATTCTGTGGCTATTTGTTACTTCGCAAGATCTGGTAAGTCCAGTGTCCCAGGGATTTGGACAGAGAGGAAGGTGACAGTTGCCTCTATTCTTGGATCCCTGATCTACCCAGGAATTCTACTGTTCCTCTCCACCGTGCTTTCAGGATCAACTCTCGGACTCCCTCCCGACCCTCTTGCCCACATCTAGGCTACACAAAGGAGAAAACATTGGTTTAGAAGCGACTCTTCTCCAACTTCCGCATCTTACACTTGAACCTTTACATCTTACGGTCTCTGGCTCCATTAGAACAACTTCCGTTGGGAGTGGAGGCGGCCATCTCTAGCAGCCGCAGGGGGAAACGGTTGCTATGGAAAAGTTCAAAGAGACGAAAAGGACATAGCTAGTCCTAGGTAAATCTCATGATTTCTTTCATTTATTTGTTCATGGATGTGACAAATATTTATTGAGAACCTACTCTTAAGGTTGCCAGATACAATGTAGGATGCCCAGTTAAATTTGAATTTCAGATGAATAACACGTTTTTTTTTTTTTTTTAGTATAAAGATGTCTCAAATTTCACATGGGTTGTAGTCATACTAGAAATAATTTATTGTGTGCCTGCAATTCAAATTTAAGTGGGTGTCCTGTATTTTTATTTGTCAGATATAACAATGATACTACTGTAACCAGGCATGGTGTTGGAGGCGAAGAGAGTGGTTGGTAATGATAGAAAGGGTGTTGGCCCTCCAAACACTTATAAGATTTTGGATAATACAGGCACATATACAAGGATCAGATATATACATGCATACAAAACATGCACATGGGCACACGTATCACTTAGGTATCATATATACCCTTTAATTGAGAAGCCCAGGTGCTATGAGCTATGAAGGAGGAATGTGTACCAGGATACGTTCTGCCTTTCGCTCCACCCACACCTGTGTTTTCATAGATTGTTCCCTGTGCCAGCTGACGAAAGAGGAAAAAAATTAAGCCTGTGTTTGGATGGCTCTGTGTGATATTCCGGCAATCGCCAAAATTAATTGATACAATGTTGCAGCTTACTCAGGAACGGTCCTGAAAGAGGACAGAGAAGGAAAACTGGCTCAGCAAACAAAATTTAACAGCCCATCTCCTTGGCCATTTTATTTGTAAGAAGACTGAGCCCAACTGGAGTATTTATACTTATTCCTGGGCGGACGCTAATGGTTTGGCTAGTTGGTCAGGGACTTGGAAGGAGGAGTGCTAGAGCCCCAGTGTTAAAGGCTTTTGGGAAAAAGGTATATGGCACTTTTGGAATGGCTCCAGAATGCAAAACTGTCTGTATCTCATATGAAAGCCCAACAAAGCACTTCGACCACACAGTGACTTCTTACTAACCAGGGAAAACTGACTCAGTCTGGGAGTACCCATCAGCCTCCTTCCCCAGGCCTCCCACTTCCTACCCAATGGACAGGGAGATTGTGGCAGGAATCAGGGCCACGCATGTACCTAACAGCATGAACCCCTCTTTGCTAAGGCTTATCTGGCTATCCCATTGCTAGGTGGTCAGCTTCCAACAGCAACAACTCACTGCAAGCCTTTAGTATAGTATTTTGGTGGACCATCTTGGAACCTGGTGGCTGGTTGATTCCATAAGTCCCTTCCATCATGGAGAGACATAAATTTTTTCCCAATGAAAGAGATACATTCTGAATTTTAATGTATTTTCTCTGCTAGTCATACTTCTGCTAATTGCTTGTACATTTATTGTCTATTATAGTGTGTGTGTGCATGTGTGTTTGTGTGTCTGACACCAGTCTCCTGGTCTGACTAAGGAATAATACCTTCCTTGGAAGGAATGCAGCCTTGCAGAATAAAGGATATGCTTAGAACAAATTTCTAATATATCATTTATGAATCTCATGGTCGTATTACAAGGGTCCATTATAGGGTCTAGAACTGGGGGATGGGCACATCACATAATTAAATCTAATGATTCACAAGCAAAAATTTTGCTTTGCAATCTTTAGCTCCCCATGCCATTCAATCAATCAGCAAAAAAGGGCACTAGATTGTTGGCTGGGAAACTTAATCCCACCAAGGGGAAATGGAATGGGGGGTGCCTGGGTGGCTCAGGGGCACCTGGGTGGCTCAGTCATTAAGCATCTGCCTTCAGCTCAGGCATAATCCCAGGGTCCTGGAATCAAGCCCCACATCAGGCTCCCTGCTCCGCTGGGAGCCTGCTTCTTCCTCTCCCACTCCCCCTGCTTGTGTTCCCTGTCTCACTGGCTGTGTCTCTCTCTGTCAAATAAATAAATAAAATCTTTAAAAAATTAAAAAATAAAAAATAAATAAAGCAGTGGAATGGGAAGAGTTATAAATAGAACACAGGCGTTCCCCTGGGGGTCTCCTATTTCTACCACTCCCACGATAATAATGAACAAGACCATCAAGGGCTCACTTCCCTTCAGGAAGAAAGGTTTGAGTGATTACACTAGGCAAGCATTCCCAATCACCTCTGGTAACCACAAATTCTCTTAAGAGTCTGGCTTTTAGTTTGTCTCTTTGTTTGTTTGTTCATTTATTTTGTTTCTTAAATTCCACAATTGAGTGAAATCATACAGTGTTTATCTTTCTCTGACTGACTTACTTCCCTTAGCATCATACCCTTTAGGTCCATCCATGGTGTTGCAAATGGCAAGCTTTCATTCTTTTTTATGGCTGAGTACTATTCCACTGTGTATACACCACATCTTCTCTATCCATTCATCTATGGATGGACACTTGGGTTGCATCCATATCTGGGCTATTGTAAACGGTGCTGCAATACACATAGGGGTGTGTATATCTTTTCCAATTAGCGCTTTTTTTCCTTTGGGTCAACACCCAGTAGTGGAATTACTGGATCATATGGTAATTTCATTTTTAATTTTTGGAGGAACCTCCATACTGTTTTCCACAGTGGTTGCCCCAGTTTGCATTCCCACCAGCAGTGCATGAGGGTTCCTTTTTCTCTACATCCTCACCAACACCTGTTGTTACTTGTCTTTTTGATCTTAGCCATTCTGATAGGTGTGAGATGATATCTCATTGTGATTTTGATTTGTGTTTATCTGATGATGAGTGATGGCGATTAAAAAAGAAGTCTTTTAAAAAACGACACCAGAGCAACACAACTTTAAGGCATAAAACTTAGAAAATACAGATAAACACAAAGGAAAAACCCACCCATAGTAAACTGAGGCCGCCAACCAGTTGGGCTGGCTGCGTCCCACTTTCCTGGTATCCTCGGTGAGCTCCCCAAATCCAAATCCCACCTGTCTTTTCTTTCTGCTCCTCTCTGCTTCTCTGCCCTTAAAACAACCTCATGCTACTCTTTCCACAGCACGTGTGTGTGTGTGTGTGTGTGTGTAAGTCTGTGAATGTGCTTCTTAAACCGTAAAGTCCCGTATCAGTCTAAAGTACTCTTAACTGAACAATTGATCTAGAAAATGGGATTGTGTTAAATGCCTTTCCCTGCTGCCTCTTTGCTCATTTCTCCTGCTGCCTCTTCTTCGCGTATTTCTCTCTTTACCCATCTCTGTTCTTTCTACTTATCAGGGACTCTCTTCTCTGTGTCCCCAGATCACTGTAATCGTGCCTTATTGAAACACAATACCATTATCTGTGTATGGGTCTGAATCTCTCACCAGACTGAGATGCTGTAAGTGTTAGGAGTGTGTCTTAGATCTCATTCTGTCTTTAGTACCCAGTTAATCTCTGGCACATAGTAGGCAGTTAACAAGGAGGTACAGAAAGAATACATGAGTGAATGAATTTGAATCTATTTAAATACATTTCTGGGAAATGCCATGTTATATTGGAAATTACTCAATCTTGGGATGAGGGGAGCTATTGAGTCTTAGCATCTGCATAACTAGGGAAACCATTGGCTTTATTGAAGGCATCACACCTGTTCTGTTGTCTACAAATTATTAAATGCACTTACAATCATGGCCAACACAATGGTACCTAAGTGAAAACAGAGTAATTAATGAAATAAAATAATGTGTAGGGAAAAAAATTCAATCTCGTTTCAATTAAGACAGATGAAAAAACTGGTATAAAATTGGAGCACCAGATGGTATCAATACATTACCCTAATTTTCTATTCACATATTCAATTATAGTTTAAATAAAAACTAATATGGGTAATTTATCTCATGGTATTTGTATGAGCCATCTGATTATAAATTCCCACAATGTCCAATTTACCCACCAATCTCACACTGCACAATTACTGAGCAAGCAGGGACCTGCAGGGCATTCCAAGGCATTGCTGGCTCTCCTGGGTACTCCGAGGGAGGTTTGTAGGGCAGGAGGTCAGTACTGACTTCCGCTTCCCAAGAGTGTGGGTGCGTGATAAAATGCAGGATGCCCAGTTAAATTTGAATTTCAGATAAACAGAGGATACTTTTTTTTTTTTAGCACAAATATGGCAGGAGAGGCAGACTGTAAAAATTCACATACTCTACTGTGTGCTTTCTTGTGCATTCCTTTATTCTTTGCCACTGACCCATGACCCAGGACCTTAGACTCCGTGGAAAAGTGGAGACCCCAAGGGGACAGTGCATCCAGGCAAAGCCTAGCAGCATCTGAGGACAGATCTGTGTTTAGCAGCCACAACCAGGGCCTCCTGAAGGAGCCAAGAGGGACTGGAATGAGGTGAGACCAGGTCCTCTGGCCCTGCCTGGTGCTGGAAACTGATCAGAGCAGACTTTGCTTTGGGCCAGGCCTCGGGACATGTCAACATCAGGCCTGGGATGACCCCACCTCCTTGATACTCCATGCAAGATAAATCTCTGCACCTGCTTTGTGTTATAAAAAATTAGTTTAAAATGGGGAGGCAAGTGCCAATCTTCCAAATCTTAAAAGATGTATTGTTTTAACATAATTGTAGGTAAATGCAACAGATGTGTATCTGTCATCTCAATAATGAGCAATTTGTCTCTGCTTGATCATCTTTTCCATCTCTTCCCCATTTATACTTTATTTGAGTCCACCCAGAGAGCTCAAAGACTACCTGTGGAACCTTTTTAAACCCTCATAGCCTGAAGGGATTTTCCCCTTTTCCTTTTATTTATTTTTATTTTATTTTTTTATAATAATTTTTTTATTATATTATGTTAGTCACCATACAGTATATCCTTAGTTTTTGATGTAGTGTTCCATGATTCATTAGTTGCGTATAACACCCAGTGCACCATGCAATACGGGCTCTCCTTAATACCCACCACTGGCCTATCCCGGTCCCCCACCCCCCTCCTCTCTGAAGCCCTCGGTTTGTTTCCCAGAGTCCATAGTCTCTCATGGTTCATTCCCCCTTCTGTTTACCTCCCCTTCATTGTTCCCTTCCTTCTCCTACCGATCTTCCTGCTATTCTTTATGTTCCATAAATGAATGAAACCGTATGATAATTGTCTTTCTCTGCTTGACTTATTTCACTCAGCATAATCTCCTCCAGTTCCGTCCATGTTGCTGCAAATATTGGGTAATCATTCTGATGGGTGAGTAATATTCCATTGTATATATGGACCACAGCTCCCTAATTGAGTCATCTGTTGAAGGGCATCTCGGCTCCTTCCACGATTTAGCTGTTGTGGACAATGCTGCTATGAACATTGGGGTGCATATGGCCCTTCTCTTCACTATGTCTGTATCTTTGGGGTAAATACCCAGTAGTGCAATTGCTGGATCATAGGGTAGCTCAATTTTTAACTTTTTAAGGGACCTCCACACTGTTTTCCAGAGTGGCTGTACCAACTTGCATTCCCACCAACAGTGTAAGAGGGATCCCCTTTCTCCACTTCCTCTCCAACATTTGTTGTTTCTTGTCTTGTCCATTGTTGCCATTCTGACTGGCGTAAGGTGTGATTTTGATTTGAATTTCCCTGATGGCTAATGATTTCGAACATTTTTTCATGTGTCTGTTAGCCTCCTTTTCTGCCTCCTACCTCATCTCACAGTTGAACCTCTTTGTAATGTATCACTTTATCTTACATGGGGATTGGTGTGTGTGACTTTTCTCTCCTTTAGTATAGACTCCTTGGGGTAAAGAATCCCATCTTAAGTTTCCAGGGAACACATTCAGTGCCTTAGATATAACAGACGACCAATTATAGCCAAAAAGGGAAAAGAATAAACCACCCTTTAGAGTTAACCAAAACACTGTTTTCCCATAAAAGAAACCAGGGCTCCTTGGCAAAATGGCTGATTCCAGGGCTGGGGCAAATATAATACAAAATGCAGATCTTGTTAAAGGGACAGAGAAGCTAACTTGAAGGTGCTTCCACTAATCAAATATGGAATAATTTGAGCAACAAGATAAATAAGTATAGTAACTCATAGAATAAAATCAGAACCCAATCAGTCTTCACTAAGACAAACATGTAAGTGAATAAATAAATTAATGTCGCAGAAGAAAAGCTCTCCCTTCCAGAAAAATTCCAATAAAATGTAGCAATAATGACAGAATTAGAATATTAGAATATTGCCATTTGGCAGCAACTACCTTAATAATTGTTTTGTATAAGAATCATCGAGGCTGCCAAAACTAGTGGGGAAATCGTGATGAGAAATGGCACAGATGTACATAGTTTCAATGTATCTCTTCATAAGATACCTTTTAATTACAAAGGGAAAAAGTAACTTTTTAGTGGAGAAACTTGGCAGGTGTCACCTTAACCTAGTGGTCAAAGTTAATGTCATTCCTAAAGAGAGAAATCATCACCATGCACCTACTGATACAATGTACTGAGAAGAACAAACACTTCTGTGTATGTCTGACAAAAATGTATACCATGAATCGAAACACAAGGAAACATCAGACAGAGCCAAATTGAGGAACATTCTACAAAGGTTTGTAGGTACTCTTCCCAAATGCTGGTCGTTCAGGAAAGAAAATATACAAATGGCAAATATGCAGATGAAAAGACACTCCACATTGTAAGTCACCAAGGAAATGCAAATGGAAGCAACAAAGAGATAACACCACCTCCCTATTACAATGGCCCAAGTCCAGAGCTTTAGTAACATGACTGCTGGCTGGGGTGTGGGGCAACCGGAGCTTTCATTCATCCCTGGGGGAAATGCAAATTGGTAAAACCACTTTGGAAGATGCTCCCTCGGGCAGGCAGTTTCTCACAAAACTAAACATGCTACTAACATGTGATTCAGCAGTTGCGCTCCTTGATATTTACTCAGAGGAGTTGGAAACATGTCCACACAAAAATCTGCCCATGTTTACAGCGGCTTTATTTAGAAGTGCCAAAATTTGGAAGCAACCCAGCTGTCCCTCAGTAAGTATATAGATAAACCGTGACTCATCAGACAATGGAATAGTATTCAGCACTAAAAAGAAATGAGCTATTAAGCCCTGAAAAGACATGGTGGAAACTTAAGTGCCTATTCCTAAGTGAACGAAGCCAGTTTGGAAAGCCTACCTACTGAATATGTCCAATTACCTGGCACCCTGGAAAAAGCAAAACTATGGACCGTGGAAAGATCAGTGGTTGCCAAAAGTTGGGGGTGGGGGGGGTGAAGGGATGGAAAGGGGGAGCTCACAGCGATTTGAGGGCAGTGAAACTACTCTGTATGCGTAATAGTAGATACAACCATTATACGTTTGCCCAAACTCATAGAACGTCCAACACCAGGAGTGAGCCCTAATGTGCACTATGGACTCCGGATGATAATAATGTGTCACTGTAGGTTCATCAGCTGTAACAAATGTATCACTTTGATGGACATGTTGATCAGGAAGAGCCCTGGCATACGTAGGTGCAGGAAGCATATGGGAAATCTCTATACCTTCCTCTCGATTTTGCTGTGAACTTGAAACTGCTCTAAAAAATAAAGTGCATTTAAAAAAAATGCCAATCACAGGGCGCCTGGGTGGCACAGCGGTTGAGCGTCTGCCTTCAGCTCAGGGCGTGATCCCGGCGTTATGGGTTCGAGCCCCGCATCGGGCTCCTCTGCTATGAGCCTGCTTCTTCCTGTCCCACTCCCCTGCTTGTGTTCCCTCTCTCGCTGGCTGTCTCTATCTCTGTCAAATAAATAAATCAAATCTTAAAAAAAAAAAAAATGCCAATCACGAAAGACAAAAAAAGGAGTAGGCACTGTTTTGGGTTAAAGAAGACCAAGGACACGTAAGCTAGGGCATGCAAATACAGTGTGTGATACCGAATTGGATCCCGGACCAGAAGAGTTTGTCTTTTGTTGTGTAGGACGTTCATGGGACAATGGATGAAGTTTTAGTATCTGGAGATAATTAATATTAGAGTATCAAAGTTCACTTACTGATTTTGATCATTGCCCTGTGGTTGTTTTAGAGAATACCCTCGTTTTCTGGAAATATATGCTGAAGTATTTAGAGGTAAAGGGGTATAATGCTTTCTATGTCCCCTCAAACTAGTTTAGAAATAAAGGATAAAGGGAGAGAGAGGGGAGACAGAGAATAAAGTGAAGGTGTTCAAGTTAACACTTAAAGAACCAGGGTGCAGGCTATGTAGGAATTCTAAGTGCTATTTTTTCTGACCTTTCTCTAAGCCTGAAATGATTGCAAAATTTTAAAATGGGAAAAGCCTTCTGACATAAAAAAAGCATGTATCTTCATGTTCCTAAATTATATAATCACTAAAGAGTACTTTAAAAGCATATTGTGTATGTTTTAAATTTCCCCAAATGTCCCTGGCTTGGTAAACAAAAGAGATTAATCTCAGTTATGCCTAGTTCCCGAATTTCTGGGAATTTGACTTCTTTTTGTCATTTTTTAGGTAATTCTTCCAGAGCGTTGATTTCCTTTGATGGAGGATTCAAAATTCAAAGTCAAATGAAAACTCCCATAGAGTTCAAGGTGAACTGTGTGGTGTCATTCTTGCAATTTAGCTGTTCCTGTTATGAAGGTGTTTCATCCCACCTGCCACTGCAGTTCTGGTCTCCCTGAGAACCTTTGCGCATCCCCCCCCCCCCCAAAATCCCTACCTTTTTTTTTTGTGGT
>NC_048226.1:10225274-10271356 GCF_002007445.2 Ailuropoda melanoleuca
TTTATATATATATATATATATTTTATATATATATATATATATAGTGATCTCACATTTCTAGACCTGTATTAATAAACATATATCCCCTTGGGGCACCTGGGCGGCTCAGTCAGGCGTCCGACTCCTGGTTTCAGCTTAGGTCACGATCTCAGGGTCCTGAGATTGATCCCTTAGTCGGGCTCCATGCTCAGTGGGGAGTCTGCTTGAGGGTCCCCCTGCTTCTTCCTTTGCCCCTACCCTGCTTGCTTGCTCTCTCTCAAGTAAAGAAATAAAGCTTAAAAAATAAAAAATAAAAACAAAAATACGTCCCCTTAAGTTTCTACGTGTCTCAGTCTCTCGCAGAGCTGTTCCTTGTGCAAAGTGCATTAGTGTTTATTGAACTAGCATTTGATAAACATGTCCATCATCTCCTTCAGGCCCTAACATTCCCATATGACACAGGTCCTACAATGCCCATTTGGAAGATGAGAAAATTGAGGTTCAGAGATTTTTTTTTAAGTTGCTGAAGCTCACATGGTAAGCAAGTTTCAGAGCTAGAATTTGAACTCAGATGAGTCTACACATTCCCCTTCCACGATCCTCAGTAACCCTCTATTTCAATCCATTTTGTGAATCTAAAATGTAAGCAAACAGTTCTGTTGAATAGGCATCTGCTGGATGGCTGATCCTTACAGGTGCTTCTTCCTGGCTATTTATCATTCTGGGGGTGACAGGGGAATAGAAAATAAAAATGTGGATATGAGAAAGTAAATTGAAAGTCAAGTTCACAGCCATGTGGAACTAAGGAAAAAGCAGTAGTTTATTGATTGCTTTCTGTAGTGTCTACACTGGAAATTAATTTATAGTGGTATGTGCTTAGCACATTTTATCTTTGAAAGGAAGTGAGCAGAAGATGCCAAGAAGAACCAAGAGGCACCCAGTCCCAGATTCACATCAGGGACCCTTCATCAGAATGGTTGGATACACAGGGTGGCTGCATTTCCACGACACCTGATACCCCTTTCCACTGTCTAGCAGAAAACAGAAGCTGGGATATTGGGGACTGCACATGTCAGAACCACTAGCTGGAATGGTACAGCCGCAGCCTACTCAGACCCAGCCCCAAAGTCCCTTATTTCCTTCTCACATGACCACATACTGAGCAAGACACATGCTCTTGGGTCCCCAGCAGCTTAGGCCACTCATCCACCAGGGAGGAGAGAAGGTGAGCCTACAAAGGATGTGTGGGAAAATGATAATAAAAGAAAACAGCTAATAGCTAATAGAGGCTCACCTGCTTTAGAAGAGCTTCAGGCAAGACCTGCTAGGACGTAGAACTGAAGGCAAGAAAATGTCCCTTGTCACCTTTTTGTCACATACCCCATGCATGACCCAGCCTGGTCATTAGCAAACTTGTTTGGGGAGCAGTTTGGCATTCTCTAAGGGATCCACTCCTCCTGGGGGAGATGCTTTGTGGCTCAATGTGAATTGTCTGGTTTGAAGTCTAGGGAAAGGGAAGGATCCTCCACCAGGACAAATACCACCCAGCAGTCTCAGCCGGAGTCACCACATGGAGCAGAAGAATCACCCAGCTGATCCCTGCCCCAGTGCATGACTCACAACATCATGGGCTATCACGAAATTGTTGTTCCAAGCCACTAAATTTGGAAGAAGTTTGTCATGCATCATTAGGTACCTGGAAGGCTTGTCCTCAGTATCCTCATCTGTAAAATAAAAAGATGGAACTCCACTGGACTCCATGACCTCCAAGATTCTTTACAATCCTCAGATAATCCCTTGATACGTACCTTGAGCTTATTTTGTCTGAATGGTAAATAAGTGTGTGCCAAGGGGATATCGTGCTATTCCTTCTAGCACTGAGATCGCAGCAGGAAATAATATTTTAAAACATTACTTGAGCTCTGAGGGTTCACTGTTGAATTGGAATATTTGGCCAGATGAGGGTCTTAGAGCATCCCATGTCAAGGGGGGTCTGCTCTGGCAATGCACAGAGCCCCCAGTGACCACAGTAGAGCCAGAAGGCCAAAAGAGTCTCCTTGCTCATTAAGAAACTGGTATGAGACAAAGAAGAGCCATTTCAGCAATGATGAGCTGAGAAAATGTACAAACTACACAAAATCCCATAAATAGGAGAGGAACGTATTTCTCCTACATACCAATTTTCCCTAATAACATCTTTGAGGGCTGTCATTTACAAATTTATCTCAGCCATCCTCAAACCTATTTTCATTTTCACCATCTTGGGATAACAAGCTCCATATCATCTTTATATTTATTTGGCCTAAATTTATCTCCTATAAGCTAGTTTTAGTAATCTACCACCTTCTTCCCTCTGTGTGACTAGGCTTAGCAAATCCAAAAATCGAAGTTGTGAAATAAAATATACTGAATGCTAACCATGTTGAATTCTTTGTAAAATAAACCTAGATATAAATAAAAAATGCATAAAAATGGAATATAAAGTTTTCCCCTCAAACAGGGTCCCATGAAAATCTGTCAGAAAAATATGACACGAAGATGAAAGAAGTAAACATTTTTATAACCTAAGGGGGCACCTGGATTTTGGATTGGAGGGCAGAGTGGAAAGATCTTAGAGATGGGTAGAACTGGTGGTTCCACCATTTACTACGTACATATCCTTGAAGAGTTCCCTGACCCCCCAATTGCACACAAAGAGGAAAGACATCCTAGTGGTTAAGACCATGGCCCAGGGAGCCAGCCTGCTTGGGCTATGCCAGGCTCTACTATAGGCAGTTGTGTGACTCTGAGAAAGCTACTTAACCTCTCTGTGCCTCAGTCCCTTCCAACGTAAAATATGGAAATAGTAATACCTACCGTCTTGCATTTTCACAAGGTTTCATGTGGTTTAAATATGTAAGCTCTCCGAACATGTCTGAGGCTAGGTCAATAGCATAAAAATTTAGCTGTTTTGATTACCCTCAGGTACAAAATAAATATGCATCCCCTTCCTGTCTTCTGCAGCTTTTGTAATAAAAATGAGGCTCTGCCGTTCTTTGGTTCCAAGGAGGCAGATACTTGGACAACGTAAATAAAAATCACTATTGTACATATAAGCCAGCTTGTAAAAGGAAGAGCTTCCAGACTGTTAAGCTCACTAATACAAATGATGGGAGGAGGGCTCTGATGCCATCTTTCCTGTGAATCTTTAAGAACAGAATGGATAATTATGTGTCCTGGTCACTACTTAAGAAGTTCACGTGACGAACATATTTTTATCATGAAAAAGAAGAAGGTGGAGGAGGAGGAGAAGAAGTTCACCTGACAAGCACATGGTAGTCACTTCATATGTATTTGGAGACAAAATGTTGCTGAATGACATCTAGAAAATGTGTTTTGTTGGTTGTCCCTCCAATTCGTGAATTCTTAAAAGGTCCCCAAAATGGAAGGCAGTGGCATATTTCGTCTTTGGAGATAGAAAGATTCATTTCCTTTAGGGTTTCCCTGGTTTCCCTCTGTCCTTGACACATTGCTAAGGAGCTGACAGTCATGTACTGGGCAACCAGAGGCAGCCACTTGTGAAACACTGGGAGGATCCAGGCATGATTACCCAGGGCTGTGTCTGGGGGTCCAGGGCCTGGCGCTGGTCACTGAGCCCATGTCTCCTCAGTCCACTCTAGAGTTCACCTGGTCAAGGTTCTTGGCTTCCCACATTGAGTGTGCCCTGGCTGCCATGTGTGGGGACCTCACCTAATAAGAGATGGGGGTAAATAGAAAAATACTGCTCTAATAATGTCCCTTTGTTTGGACTGAATCTTGGTGTCTCTACCCCAAATCCCTGTATTGAAGTCCTAACCCTTGGCTATATTTGGAGATCCAATGGAATGAATGTCCTTTTAAGAAGGGACACCAGAGAACTTTTGTGCTCATGCTTGCTCTCTCTCTCTCTCTCTCTCCATGGCACGCACCAAGGAAATGTAGCAAGAAGACAGCCATCTCCAAGCTGGGAAGAGAGTCCTCAGCAGAAATTTACTTTGCCAACAAATTTACTTGATCTTAGACTTCACAGCCTCCAGAATTGTGACAAAGAAACTTCTGTTGTTTAAACCACTCATCTGTGGTCATTTGTTATAGCAGCCCAAATCAACTACTATGTCCTGTATTCTACTTCTCCTCCACAGGATTGGGCCTCAGACACCTGCTGAGATAATCTATCATTCACATACCCTTTATTGGTTTTCCTTTACCCACTTGAGGTCACTTCTTAAACAACCTACACTCAAATTCAGCCCTCAGGCTTTGCTCCCAGAGGAAAGGACCCTAGGGAATATGTGGTCAGGCTCAGTGGGCAACAGAAGGAGTCTTGAACATGATAGGGTATCCTTAAAGGCATCCCATGTAAGGGTAAGTGTGCCTGTGGAAAGAGAGTGGAGATCCCATAGACACACCTCATTTCCTGAACCATAAACTGAGGACGTACTTCCTTCTTTCCATCTCTTGCCCTCCTTTGGGTGAGAAACACCTTCACCTTATGTAGAAACCCCTTCCTCCCCCATGGAAACACTCAGTCCAAGTCTGCCAGGCAGTTCTGCCACAATTCATTAGATACCAGGGAAGTGCTCTTGAGAGTCTCTCAACCTCAGAGCTTCTGGGATGCTCCCTCCATCATGGCCCCCTACAGGGAAGAACTAACAGGCTTACTGGTGACTGCTGAAGGCAATACGTCCAACGTGATATGATGGTTGGAGTCCAGCGTGGGGGGGAATATCAGTTAGCCCCTACGGAACGTGGGTTCACCTGCCTTGACCTTGGCACCTTATCCTGTGCCCCACTGTTGGCCCTGAATTTCCTGCGCTGACCACGCCAACTTTACTTTGTAATAAAGTCAGTGGGGTTGACGTTACTTAACAGCAGGTGTAATGCCCCAGCTGTTTGGTATAGAAATGTGACATTCTGCAGTAAGTACATTGGCCAGGAAAAGAGGTGGTTTTGGGTCTCCATCGCATGAGAAGCCTGGGCCAATTTCCCTGCCAAGCATATTTTTCCAGAACATTAATCTGCTATAAATCACTTAAGTCAATCTCCAGAACCACTTTGATCCCCATAATTTTCATTTACATAATTCATCAATTAAAAATATTGGAGGAGAAATAAATTTGTTACTGCAGAACATATTTTCTTGACTCTCCATCCATAAAATTATATCCTATAAACTTTCAGCTCTGAACTGGGCTCTGAATGAATTTGCTAGTCCCCTAGATCAACTGCAAGGGAGAGTTCTCGTTTTTCAGAAGTACCTTTTTTATATTCAGATATTCTGTTATTTGATAGACCTAGGTTTGCATTCTCCCTAAACATTCATTTTCTTCTCTGTATATTGGTGGTAATAATAATAATAATAATAATAAATGATTCCTATCATAATGAGCTGCTATAAGAATTCCTAAGAAAATATATGTGAGGTGCCTAACAAAAGCCCATTTTATAATTGGTACTTGTAGTACATATTTGACATTCTTTGTCCATTCAGCATCCAAACCCCATCCCTGTGTCCAAGTAATTCCCCGGCTTTTGCATCTTTTTAGGAAATAGACACTGAAAATTCCAGACACCAATTTTTCACATTGGTGGGTCCGTGGAGATTATTGACCCAGCTCTGACCGACATGCTTTTGCTTTTCTGCTCTTGAAAACTGCCTTTCTGATTCAGGGGTCAGCACCTCCTGTGAGAAGTCTGCCCTCACTTGTTTCTCCTGGTTCCAGGATATCTTGAGCTCTCGTGGGGTCAAGGCATGAGCATGGGACTTAGGGCAGTGGAAATGAAAGGGGAAAAAAAAAAGGTTCAAACCTTCAAGAGACTTCTGAAAACATTATTAACATGGATTTAAGATATGCTTCTTGTCATCAAAGCAGTCAAATCTCTAGATCATTTTTGGCCAAATCTTTCCATTTTAGTGACAGATATTAAGTATAAAATTGATGAAAACCGTAGAAGAGAGAAAACTCAGAGGTTACCTGAGGCAACCAACTACATCAAATTTTAAATTGAAAAACTAATTGTTTCTTCAAGTGATTATTTTCTGAGTTCACTTGAAACCGACATCTACAGAGCACCCATCAGTTCCAAATAACAGGGTTTGAGATTTTACTGGAGTCAAGACATCGTGTTTATCATTTATCATTTGTGTTTGTTTTTCGGGGGAATCAATCAGCCTGGAATCAAATGTTTATATTTATTTTTCAGATATGTCCTTGTTTAACTATCACCCATGTCTACGCTGAAGCAGAGAATTAAACTTTAAAAAAAAAAAAATCTTGTCTGTCTATACATAGAATGTTCTCTCTTTTCGGGGTACTAACATTAACAAGGGTACTGGTCTTGGGATCAGGAATGAGCATCTACCCAGATCCTATCAGGAAAATCTGCTTTATGATTCCCTGAAGCCTTACCCAGCACCTGCTACATTACGTATAACCTGGATTCTTGAAATAAAACATGACTGAATTCAAAGAATATCTATGTGAAGCCAACTAACCTGATTACATTGTTTTAATTCTCTAACTGAGGTCAAGGGCTGCCCGTGGTTTTATCATAAATTAGACAAGCATTTGAGGGAAATTCTTAAAAAACGGCATGTCCTCACGTATAGATTGACAACTGAGCAATTTTCCTGCTGTGCTTTAGAAAGAGATGCCAGCTTGGTAAGGGGCTGTCACAGTGACGGGGAACCACCTGCTGCCAATTTCTACTTCCCAGTATGACCACCAGTCTTCTCGCGGATTATCGCGGCTGGGAGGAGACAGAATACTGCCTCTGCCCTTGCCCACTGTGGTTAATTGGTTGGGGAAGCTTCGTATCCTGGGTCTTGGAACATTCATAGGGGTACAAGGATGCAAAGCGACAGGAAGAGGCCAGGACCCCCTGTGACAAAAGGACACAACCACTTACTCCCCAGTAAGAGTCCGGGAGGAGGCACCAGGCTGGAACACTCATTATGCTTAAAATGCCCTTTGAAAAAAACACATTGTAGTCACAAGAATAATGCTCCGGCTCTTAAAAGCACCAAATATTATTTTTCTAGGAGTCATAGTTCTTTTTTTTTTCTTGCTTGCTTGCATTAAAAAAGAATTGTGTGTCACTATAACCTTTGGGAATACTTTACCAAAAAAAAAAATCCATAATTATTTTTATTTTTTAATGTGTCCTAGTTTGATCCATGTGAAAGGATATTGATATAAAAAGTTATAATCAGAAGGGAAATACTAACTTATAATTCTCACTTTAATAATGTAGTTCAGGGGGCGCCTGGGTGGCTCCATTGGTGGAGCGTTCAACTCTTGATTTTGTCTTGGGTCATGATCTCAGGGTCGTGTGATCGAGCCCCGAGTCAGGCTCCACGCTGGACATGGAGCTTGCTTAAGATTCTCTCTCTCCGCCCCTCTGTTCCTCCCTCCACCCCCACTCTCACTCATGTGCTCTCTCTCTCTCAATAAATAAATAAATAAATAAATAAATAAATAAATGCAGTTCAGATATTGCTTGCCGTTTTTTCATAATTATCATTAGTCATAAATGTGTAATAGCTCACGTAGTTGAAATACATGATATCGAAATCTACGAAATGTATGGGCATTTCTTTCTTTCTTTCTTTCTTTTTTTTTTTTTTTTAAGATTTTAGTTATTTATTTATCTGACAGAGACAGAGACAGCCAGCGAGAGAGGGAACACAAGCAGGGGGAGTGGGAGAGGAAGAAGCAGGCTCATAGCAGAGGAGTGTATGGGCATTTCTAATCGTGGATACTAAAAACTAAAATATGATACTTCTTCCCAATTTTTCACCATAATGGATAAGAGTTAACTTATTTCTTTTGCTTCTGTACAATTATGCCTCAAGATGAAATTCTGGGACTGAAATTACCGACACGAAAAGCTTGAACCTGTCTGTTGGTTTCCTAAACACCTGCTTGCAATTGCACACAGCCCAAGTCCAAGGGCGCTCTTCCTAAAGCTTCCCTCCTGCCAAAAGTCATACGTGGTGAGTGGCGCCCCTTGCGGGTGTACAGAGCTTCACCTGTCCTTCCTTCTGCGGTAGCCCTGGATGCAACTTGAATACCAAGCTATTGGTATCGCTTTCTGACGGATTCGCCGGAAAGAATCTCAAGGGAAAAAAAAAAAGACAATCCCATATAACTTGTTGTTTACGAGTTAGTGAAGGATATAAGGACGAAGAGTCAACAATAGAAGTACGATTGCCACATTCCTTCATGGGACTCATGACTAGTTGATAGTATGGTACGGGAGATCAGGATTTTTAGAGAAAATTAAAAATTTGTGAATTCAGTTTGAATTTTCAAAGAAAAAAAGAATAAACATGTCAAGATAAATTAAAGAAAGGAAATACAGATCTCAGAAGAAGAAATTTGTACAAATATACAAAACAGTAGAAAGTATAAATATCATGACTACATCTTTGAAAACCCTAATATCATAAATGAATTATTGGTTGGAAAGGAAAAGTGAAAAGTAGTGAAAAATACTTTCATAAGTAATAAATGGACCATTTAAAAATGAGAAAGGGTAAACAATCGTTATCAAAGATGTTAACTTCATACACATAGTGCATTAATAGATATTAAATTTGAAAAAGGCAATGAATTATATATTCCACTAAAAAACCATAAATGCTGTAATGTATAAACTTGCCAAATCACTAAGATGTCCACCTGAAACCAATGTAACATTTTGTGTCAACTAGATTTAAAAAAGATCCATAAATACCAATATGCATGAATGAAATAAAAAACCTAAACAGATGTATGACCAAAAAAGAAAAAAAATTGACCAAGATATCACAGTTCATCAGTTTAGAAAAATCAGAATGTCATTCTTAAATTGTTTCAGACAATCAGTGAAGAAATAATCTCTTGTTATACAAAAAAATTGATGGCAAAAATAGGATCAGATGACAAAATTCTTCTCATGAGGCCAAGTTCAATGTGATTTTCAAACTTAGAGAAAATGGCATGCAATTTTAAATGTGTGGTATCTGTAAACTGTTTTAGAATGTCAACTGATGAAATCAAGAATCAAAATTGTGTATACAGTATGATTTCCATCATATGAGAAAAACAAAATTATATACCACAAAAATGAAACCAGGAAGAAAAAAATGTCAAAATATGGAGAGTAGTTCACTCAATTTGAGTGCGTGATTTCTTTTCCTTTAACTCTTCAAAGATTTCCTAGTTCCCACTATGAATTGATGCAGAGTTGGGGGACTCTTACAGGGTGAATTATGTCCCCCCCCTGCTAAGATTTATACGTTGAAGTCCTAAGCCCTGCTATCTTCCTTAGAATATATTTGGAGATAGGGTCTTCAATATGGTCATTAAAATAAAGTCATTAGAGCGGCCCCTAATCGTTATAAGAAGAGGTGATTCAGACAGACACGCAGAGGAAAGATCATGTGAAGGTACAGGAAGGTGACAGCCAAGTACGAGCCAAGGGAGACGTCTGGAACAGATTCTTTCCTCATTGCCTTCAAAAAGAACCAGCCCTGCTAACGCCTTGATCTTGGACTTCTAGCCTCCAGAAATGTGAGAGGACAGATTTCTGTTGTTTAAGCCATTCAGTCTGTGGTACTTTGCTAAGGTAACCCTAGCAAACAGATTCAAGGTCTTTCTTTTCTTTCTTTCTTTCCTCCCTCCCTCCCTCTCTCCCTCTTTTTCTCCTTTTCTTTCTACTTTCCTCCCTTCTTTCCTTCTTTCCTTCCTTCTTCCTTCTTTCTTTCTCTCTTCTTCCTTCCTTCCTTCCTTCCTTCCTTCCTTCCTTCCTTCCTTCCTTCTCTTCCTTTGTCAATTAAAACAATCCCATTGGAGGACATTGAGAAAATTTTTAAAAAGCATGTATTACGGGACACCTGGCTCAGTCGGTAGAGCATGTGATTTTTGATCTCAGGGTTGTGAGTTCAAACCCCACATTGGGCATGGAGCCTACTTAAAAAAATAAATTAAATAAATAAATAGCATGTATTACTTCTACACATGGGTTTTCATAAAACTACTTATCAACAACTTGATAGATTGGTTGGGGAGGATGATTTGAATTACTGGGAGTTGCGTTGATAGTGTTACAATCAGCATTTGGAACAAGCAACTCAGGATGGGGGGAAGCCACTGGACTAGCTAGCTATAAAGCAATTCTGCTTGAGTGGCTCTGACTTGTGTTCATCAGGAAATAAAGATGGGAAGAGTGAGTGAAGGTTTCTGTGCCAATAAAAGTGTCAGCAGAAATAGAAAAGGAAAAGTCGTTACCTCTACATATCAGGTCCATTTGATCAAAACTGTATTGCTCAGCGATGTTGAGTTTTTATAGCTATTCTTTTATAGCTATAAGAATGCCTTTGCTTTTGATATTCCTGAAGGAAAAATAATGTAGTTATTGCCAAGCTGAAACTCTAAAGCACAAAGCATCTTTATCCCCATTGAATCAATTGCCTTATAACTCGAGTCTTGGCAACACAAACGTTTTATAAACTACTACCATGGAAATTAAAATTTGGTTATGCAAAGAGGGAGAATCCTACAAGGATCAAGTAAGCTGCTCATATCCTGCAGCATTTCTAAACCCATCAGAGGACCAGCTAGGTAACTTTCACACTACATGCATCCATATAAACTTTGCTTCTACGAAGAAATATGCTCTCTTCTATCATCCCCCTAGGTCTGCATATTTGCAGAGAAAAGCTTCTCCACTATAAAGGAAACACCAGTGTGAGCAGGTGACAAGTGGCCATTGACCCAGTCCTCCCTGAGTAGAGGGTGGCTGAGCCTGCAGAGGCCTGGGCAGGTGCTCCCTCCAAAGGGGCATGGCTACCCTTCAAGAGCTGACTATGAAGAAAAATCCACCAACTGCTAAGAAGGGAACACATTTTGGATGGCTATGCAAATTCTTCACATTTTTAAATGTTGGCTCAAAATTCTTTAAAGCACCCTGTTCATCAAATCAGTTACTTCTATAAGTAGGGATGCAACTGCCTGACACTAGTAAAATAAAAGAGAGTTACTCTGGAAGTCGGAAGAAAGGAATCCTGGCTCCACCCATGACTGCTGGTGACCTGGGGCACTGACTGATTACCTGGCTCTCAGTTTCAGCATCCACAAAATGCACCAGCTGTTTTCAGGGTAAACAAAGCTTCCAGCAGAGGGTCTGGCATGTACCAGGGCTTCAAGAAATGTTACGCGATTGCAAATTCACCTAAGGAAGGCTATTATCACAATATGATTTATCAATCAGAGAATGCAGAAAAAGTAGTGGACAAAATGTAGTGCTCATTCCAAATAAAAAGCTTCTATCAGAATGCAGAGAATCTTTCATAATCGGGTTAGTATTTTCAATCCAAAGTGATATTAAACTCAATATGGACCCAGGGCAGTATTATCCTAAATTTAGTAAGAAAAAGACGCAACTCTCACCATTATTTTACAATGTTTAAAATTTATTTTTAGCTGTGGTACAATAGACATAACATGAAATTAACTATTGAAACATCTTGAAGTGTGCATTAAATCCATTCACGTTGTTGTGCACGCATCACCAACATCTATTTCCAGAACTTTCTTCATCTTACAAAACTGAACTCTGTACCTGTTGAACATTAATAATAATCATTAAACAATAGCTCCTCATCTCGAAAGAAGGCAAAAGTATCATTACTTGTGGACAGTATGATTATATACATGAAAAATATACAACATGCTAGAATTACAAACAAGCATTTGTTGAAATGCTTAGACACAAAAAGAAATGCTCAGAAATTGATAGCATTAGAATATATGTATGAAATTCACCTAGAAAATGTGACAAAACAGATTACTGTTCATAAAATCAAAAACCGTAAGAAACTTACAAGGAAATTTGAGGAAAGGTGACATGTGCATTTTAAACATAACAAAATCTTTTTTGTTAATCATTTCCAAAAGTGAAGATTCTTGTTTTTTTAAATAGGCAGACTGTTAATTCATACATTTAAAACAATTCCAATCAAAATTCCAACCAAACTTTTTTTACACTGATGAGACAGGATGTGCAAAAGACAGCTCCAAGTAAGATCATTCTGGAAAGAGGGCATGCGGAGGACCTTAGCTCACTAAATAGTAAAATATAAACCAAAGTCGATTAAGTAGTATGGCACTGGCACCAAAAGAAAATATAAGTCCTCAAAAATGGATCAATATGGGAAACATTGCATAATTGCTTAACATGTTCAAATCAAGAAAATAAGAAAGGACCATTCATTAATAATGAGATAGCAAATTGAAGGAGGGGAGAGTGAGTTTTTAGGTTTATATATTACACTATATGCCAAAATACATTAAAGTTATATTTTTAGTTTACCTTAAAGTGCTGAATAGAATTTAAATTGTAGTTTTAAAAGCATACTCACAGGGGTGCCCGGATGGCTTCCGTCAGTTAAGCATCTGACTCTTGATCTTGGCTCAGGTCATGATCTCGGGGTCTTGAGATTGACCTCCATGTCAGGGTCTGTGCTGGGTGTGGAGCCAGCTCAAGATCCTCTTTCTCCGTCTCTCTCCACCCCTCCCTGTCCACCCCCCTACTGCCCCAGCCCCCACTCTTTCCACCCCTCATCCCCCCACCCCACCCCTGCTCATATATTTAAATAAAGAAATATATAAAATAAATAAATAAAATATTTTAAAAATACATTAATCTGGTAATAAAAATAAAACTTAATATAAAAGTACACAATATTTAAAAATTCCCAATAATTTGATAAAGCAAATAAGTTAATATTTGCAGTGCAGTAAGAACTCATTCAATTTTATAAAGTGAGCAGGAAGGCTCCATAGATAACTGGTCCCAGATAAAAGTAGGTAACATTTGTTGAGTGTTTTCACTGAGCCAAGCACATATTTATATTAGCTCATGTAATCCTCACCACAACCCTATGAGACAAGAGATATTAGTATCTCCATTTTATAGATCTTAACCCAGAGACATAGAAAGCAGAGTTGAAGTTTTGCTTTAAGTACTACTCTTGTTTTTCCTCTTAGATATTCCAAAAAATTAAATTCACAGCATAAATGGTCCAAAATGTCCTGCAATTCATTGACTTAATATTCATTGAGTGTCAGCTACATTCCATGCCCTGTGCTGGGTACCAGGCATTGGAGACAGAGCAAGATGCTCATAGGACGCCTAGTGGGAGGAACAGGCACATCAAATAACCTCGAATGATATGATGTTGTACATTCCACTATGCAAATTAAACAATAGAGGCACCATTTTGATGACCAAGCCAAAATTTGAAATAATAATAATAATAGCAAAAGCTTTAAAGAATTGATACAACTCTTTTAAAAGCAATATTCAGGTACGTATTAAGAATTTCAGAATGTTCATTCTCTTTGACCCTGTGATCTCTCTTATTCCTGGAAATTCATCCTAAAGAGTAATTCATTAGAAGGAAACAAAACTATCATCCATTCATTAACATTTTGAATATTTATGTGGGCCTATTGCCTACCAGATTCGGTGTTAGGGTCTGGAGAGATGAAGATGAACAAGAAATTCATTCCAAGAAAGTCTTCATTTCAGCCCTCATTGTGACAGTGGAAACTGGGAGCAACCATAATGTTCAATTATGAAGAGTTATTTTATGTATTATGGTACGCTGGCTTGCATAAATATAGCCAATGTTAAAATTATATGTCAAAATTACATAGGGAAAAGGTCATTTTCATGATACAAAGCTAACTTAAAAATATTAATTTTTATAGAGTTCTGTTGCAGCATTTATTCATGAAGGCAAAAGCTAGACATGTATATGCAAATAAGAAAAGTTGTATTAGGGTTTGGGGATTATGGATGACTTTTATTTTATAAAATTAATATTACTACTCCATAGCTTTTTTGACAAAATAAAAAAAAAGCAGAAGGAAGAGAAGGAATTCATATAACCAAAGAGTGATCCTGGAAGAGATTAATAATTGATTACAAAGGGGTTTGCAAATGTGAAATTCTGAGTAACAGCTCACAGAATAACAAAACAGAACTTGCAACATTTGACGGGAATGGTATCCCTGCCTTAAAAGACAGTAAAAAGAAGCTGGAAGATGGGATAAAAGGTTGCCCTAAAATCTCATTCCATATAACATCATAATTACTCTGAAATCACTGGCTTCCAAAGTCCCACTAACAATACAGCACTTGCTAAGTGTTGTCAAATATAATTTTATTCAGGATTCCCAGGGTCAAGTATTCAGCATACAAAATGTATTTTAACACACTTATAAAAATGATAAAAGACTTCAGTGATTCTTGGTCCCTTTGAGTCTTATTTCTACCTCCAGTTCTTCAGCCCAATTATGTGCTCTTAAGTCAACTGACCTGCCACCTACAAAGCAGGAATCCTGATCCCCCTGACTTTTTTCTTGAACCTTCCACTGCCTTTCTGGTTCCTCATCCCTTGGTATTCTTGAGTCTGACCTTCAGTCAACAAGAAGGAAGCAGTGGGAAAAATAAGAAAGATGTTCCCTAATGCAAGATCTAACATGGATTTCTCTGCAGAAAACGAACGCTCATTGTGAGCAGGGGACGTAAAAATGGAAGGACACAGTTCTTCAGGGACAAGTGTTTTGCTCAACCTCGGTGGTGAGGAGTCAGTTCAACAAAGAAGAACAGAATGTCTCAGTGAGGCAGGCAATATAGCATCTACGATTCTGGGTGTTGCTTGGTGGCTTCGCTAGATGTCAAAGGCAAGTGTGGACTTAGATGCAGGTCCCATGCTGAGCCCTTGGCTCCTGTAAAAGGGACAACAGCCTGGAGTCTGACCAAGGCCATGGCCCTTATGACAGTACTGGCAAAATAAACCCATCACATCCAGTGTAAGATGCAACACTTCAGGTTCAATTTCTGTTGTGCACTGTTTTTGCAGTTGGGGTGATGCTTGGTTCTATAATTTCAAATTACTATTGACCCATGAATAATCCAGTGGTTAGGAGCCCTGACCTTCTGTGCAGCTGAAATTCTAACTTTTGAGCCCCCCACACCGACCTACTAGTAGCCTACTACCGTTTGACCAGAATCCTTATCAATAACATGAAGTCAGTTAATACATATTTTGTGTGTGATATGTATTATATACTGTATTCTTATAATAAAGTAAGCTAGAGAAAAGAAAATGTTATTAAGAAAATCATAAGGAAGAGAAAATACATTCACAGAACTGTATTATAAAAAATTGCATTGAAGTGGACCCTTCGTAGTTCAAGCCTGTGTTGTCCAAGGTCGGCCTGTGTATCTGTATCTTCCCCACGTGTATCTATGTTGATCCATCTATACTTTAATCAGTTCAGCACTTCTTTGATTGTTTTCCTCTTTGATCAACATTGTATTTGCCATAGACATCTCACTCCTGCCTTGGATGAGAACTGGTGAATTCTTACAGACCACAAACAACACTGCTTGGCTTCAACAGTGCTCTGTCCACTGCCTCTGGTCTCATATTTCCCCCACTGGAAATGATGATTGGTATTGCTCCTTTGGCATTATTCCGTGGTTCTTTTGAGTGAAAACTGGCTTTTGCCTCCCAGAATACACTTGCCTTTCATGGTAGAATCCACATGGCCAGTATCCTAGTGAAGCTGGCCATCAGTAAGACTTTCATGAAATTCTATTTTATATTTGCCAGTAGAATCTAGACCCTCTTCTCCAGTTAACCTACATGTCAGAAAAAACTTAATAAGGAAGATGACCACTGCCCAGGCAGCTAATCAAAGGCTACATGATTTCCCCAGGATTCCACCATGAATCAAGTGACACAGGCAGCATTAGAACTCAGTTTCTAACTGGTAATCTGGTGCACATACCTCATGCAAGGAAATTTTAGGCCACTAGATATGTTAGCAAAGATATTTCAAACACAGTATCTAAAGTTTTCTTCTTTGGGTGCTTGATTATTTCACTGAGTCCAAGATGACCTGGTAATATCAGAACTTCCAAAATGTCTTGCTAAACTCAATAAGTGGATGTCCTTTATTTTTGCATTCAAGGCAGAAATGAGATACACACGAAGCAAGGGAGATTGGAATAGGAAAGAAGCTCAAGATGGTGATGGTGGGAGATAGAGCATTTGCTGGTTTCCATGATATGAAAACTCCCACGATGGCCAATTTCAAGTTGCTACCACTGTGAAGTCAACCAGTTCGCCAAATTCCTGAGGTTTAACAATTAGCTCTCTCAAGCCACTTGGAGCAGACTCCAGCACAATGCTGGCTCTGCCCATCCTCCCTGCTGTGAATTACCACCTGAAGGTATGGTTTCGGCGATCACATACTTGCATTAATACTGTTTTGTTGTTCTATTTGTTTTTGATTGCCCATAATTATTTTTTCCCAGTCCCACTGATATGTAAAATGTAAGTAAATGACTTCTTGGCTGAGGTATGGGTATAAATTCTGCCATACGAAAGAAGAGAAATCTGTGTGGATCTACCCTTTTCAAGCATTTCTCCTCCAACTCTCTCTGGCATCTGGCCTGATGGAAGGGAACAGCTCACAAACAGAGACTGGAAAATATGGTAATATTTTAATTACAAATGTTTGTGAAAGCTTCTCTCTGTGTCAGGCTTGAACCCATAAAATGTCCTAAGATTCTTCCAGCCAAGAATTTGTTGTTACTTTAGTATACAGAATAATCTCAAAACACCATGTCAACTAATGTAAGACATGAAGAAGAGAGGGGAAGGCCTAGTGACTGTAACAATAGGAGCAAAACCAAGACACCATATATTTCACAGCCCTTTAGCTTATGAAGCACTTGTGCACATACCTTCACTGTTCTTACATTGCATTTTAAGAGGACATTCACCAATGGGAGCACGTTCAGAGGAGACCAATAACAGTAAGAGGTGCTCATACTTCTGGAATGTTTACAATGGGCCGTGCACTCTACTGACGGTATTACATGTTCAATCCTATTTAATTCTTTCAGCTCTCCTACGCTCTTACAGATGAGAAAAATTGCAAACGGAATTATGATTGGTAACACGTTCTCTGTTGTGTATGTGGTAAATAATAATGCGGAGATTTAGAACCAAGCAGTCTAATCCCAGAAGAGGTGCTCTTAAGCACTAGGCAATATTCAAACCATGTTTTGTCTGGAAGAGAGACTAACCAGCGACATATTAAATGTTTTCAAGTTCTCAAAAGCTCTCTCCTCCCATGGCATTGCAGCTAAATTGAGGAATTCGCTCTATGGGTGTCCCATAAGAAAGGACTGGGATGACAGTGTGGAAGATGTCAAAAGGTTGACTTGGAGACAATAATAAGTTTACCTGTCTCTTCACAAGGGCCCAAAGTGGAAGGGGCCATCTTGGGAAACCATGATCTTCTCGTCACTGGAGGTGTCCAGACAAAGACTGGATTATAGGTGTAGGACACTTGTAGAAAGACTGCGGCTTAAGAAGTGTTGTTTGGATTGGATAACTTCTCTGTGCTCTCCAGTGAAGTACCTACGGTGCACATGTGGCTATTTGAATTAAAATTAAAGTTACAAATTCAGGTCCTCGGTCACACTAACCACATTGCACGTACTCAATAGCTACATGTGACTAGTGGCCACTGCGTGAGATGGTACAGATATCTAGGAATCGCTGAAAGTTCTACTGGATGGTGTTGTTCTAAAATACAAAATCTGCCCTTCAGAATTCTCTCTGCCTTTGAAAAAAGCACAGTAATTATCCTGACCTCATAGATGAGGCTACTAAGGATGAAAGCTTTTAGTCTGTGTTAACACTTCACGATCCTCTGATGCCCACGCATGTCTTGCTCCTCGCCGCCACATGCCTCTCCCCACTGCTGCAGCCACTGGGGCTGTGGGGGTGCACTCAGGCTTCCTCAATCATTTTGAATGCTTCCTCTTTGTGACCACAAGAGAACTTGGCAATGTGCTGTTTGGTGCATAGATAATTGTCAGTCATTTCTGCCTCCCCTTTAATTTGCTCACAGAGCATTTCCTGAGAAGATCTGTGAAAGCAATGGGGCCACAACACTCTGTGGGCAACGAGAGGAATTACAGTGGTTGGGGGAAGATAAATTGTGATGTCAGCTTCATTACAGTGCTGGTTACAGCACAGTAGAAACTTTGGAAAAAAGAGCCTTTCCACATGAAATCCATTTGTAGACTGTCTGGCAGGGCGCCACCTGTTGACTGCCAAGGGTGTAACAAAGGGGGCCCTGCCAGATAGCCCATGGTCAGCTTCTCACTCGTATGGGGCTGGTGGATTTCTGTGGAAGGCGCTAGCTCGGCAGGACTTCCTCAGTTCAGAACAGTTGAAATTTATTCATTTCAACAATCAAATAACTGATTTAAAAAGAAAGGTATTCAAGACCTGAAATGTGATATGCTTTCTGGTTACTCAATACATCCGTGCAGATCTATTTCTAACTGGCTGACTTTCTACTGGGTTCTAACCTGTATTTATAGTGTCTTAACAAGAAATAAGTCAGTAATAAACATGTTTGGGTTGTACATGCTTTAATTCTGGATAACTTGCAAAAACGAACACTCATGGAACCTTCTTTGTGTCAAGTACTAAGCTAGATACATCTGCATACCTTATCCCACTTAATTTGCATAGTGACAATGCAGTTCAGATATTATCATCATCCCAATTTTACAAATGAGGAGGATGGAACAAACCGTTATGGAACAAACTGTTAACTCCAGGTCTTCAGATTCTTTTTTTTTTTTAAGATTTTATTTATTTATAATTTTATTATTTATTATTTATTTTATTTATTTACAGGAGAGACAGCCAGCAAGAGAGGGAACACAAGCAGGGGGAGTGGGAGAGGAAGAAGCAGGCTCCCAGTGGAGAAGCCTGATGTGGGGCTCGATCCCAGAATGCTGGGATCATGCCCTTAGCCGAAGGCAGATGCTTAAGGACTGTGCCACCCAGGCGCCCCCCAGGGCTTCAGATTCTAACCCCAAGTTTCTTACCACTGATACACCGATACCTCTCAGGTAAAAGGCCACGTAACATTTTAATCTGAATGGCCTATTCCTGGATTCCTTGAATACATCACCATATCTCTTCAGTATCTCACCAACTTCCTTCCTTTTTCTGTCTCCAAATATCATCTTCAGTAACAATTGTACTCAAATGCTACCGATATGTAAGTTGATCATTCTTTTTTCCTGTGTTTGCATATGACCTTCCTCTCACCTGAAAATGTGTTCTGTCCTCCCTCATAATTGTTCATGAACCCCTTACTTACAAGACCATTTCAATGGTCTTGTCACATCAGATGACACCTGGAGAATGCCCACAAATCACAAGTTCCGAGGGACTACTGCATAGGCTCACATTTCCTTTGAACTTACTCATAATCCTGCTACAATATCACTAACGGGTTTTTGGCATGTGTACACCTTGCATATCTTTATTTGTGCATCTTTCTTGAGGAAGAAAGTTATCTTCCACTGCTGGTTCTTCTTTCTATAGTATCTCTACATTTTTGACCTATGGAACTTCCAGGATTCAAATTTAGGATGAGAGATCAAGTTGTCTAAACAGGTTGGTTCTTTTAAAATGTGGAATCTAAGGCTTTTTTCCTGCCTTTTTTCTTTTTAAAGCCACTCATCTATTTTAGTGCCCTCATACAGTTATAGATGAAAATTCATCGGGCTTATTATATTCGGTATCTCCTTCTTCAATAACCATAATGACTCTTGAGCATTAAGAGGCACATCAAGTCAACCGCTTGGATGTATACATTATATCAACTCTGCTCTACTTGTCGTCTGAATTATTATCAGAGGTAGAGAGTAAGTGAGGGAGCACTAAAAATAAATCATCATTATTAGCCATTATAATAGGTTATTCAATTTGATGAATAATGTTCCTTTGGCCTCACGTCACATTTATCTTGCAAGGAGCTGACATACTTCATGGTACTTACTAAATATCTGAAATTCACTAACACCCAGTATATGGGGACCGTGAAGTCTTCACAAAATGATACATTTGGGCTGGGCATCCTCACCAGGAACATCTGGGGAATTCTGAAGGATGAGGAGGAATCCCTTTAAAATGAGTGGATCTTAAGAAATTGAAGTTTATCCTTTGAAGTCCTGAGATGCTTTAAAAAAAAAATCCATTTCTGAAATTGATGATACTTTTTTTTTTTTTTTTTGCTTAAGAAAATACGGTGGCACGCAGGGTACAATTTACCTTTGTGTTCATGAGCCAGGGTAGTTTTGGGGAACATCATACAATGCCCACGCAGGCAAGGCATGTATGGTTATAAAGAACACAGAGTTGAAGTATAAAAGACCTGGATTTAAATCCTTGCTTCTTCAGTTAGCATCCTTTAGGGTGCAAGAAACTTAAAACCCCAACTCATGTACCACACACAGTAAAGAAACATAAGACGGGAGGGGGGGTGGTTTCAGAGTCAGTTAATTTGTCACTTCAGGAAGTCATCACACACCCAGATCCTTTGTCTTATTTTTTTTTTTAAGATCTTATCTATCTATTTGAGAAAGACACACACAGAGAGAACACATGAGTGGGGGGAGGGGCAGAGGCAGAAGCAGACTCCTCACTAAGCAGTGAGCCCCATGTGGGTCTCAAAACCAGGACCCCAGGATTATGACCTGAGCCGAAGGCAGATGCTTAACCGACTGAGCCACCCAGGTGCCCCATCTTTGTCTTATTTATTTATTTGTTTGTTTGTTTGTTTTTGTTATTTTCTGGCCTTCCTTAGTGTTTTGGAATTTTCCTCAGGTGACATCTGGACATGACAGCACATGTCCCAGTCAGCCACAGTAGCATCCAGTAAAAGGAAAGATTGTGTCTTCTTTGCACCTCTTTTTGAAGGGAACAAACCCTTTCCTGGAAGCAAGCGTCAGAGCCTCCTTCTCCTTGGGTGATCTCGGGTAGAACTGGGTCACGTGCACACCCCTTAACCAATCACTGGAGTGGGGGCGGGATTATCAGCCTCGGCTTAGACCAATCAGGACTCATCCCCGGGCACTGAAGTGCCTGGCACCATGGCGAAGGATAAGCAAAACGTCTGGTTTTACAAAAAGAAGGAAGGAAGGTGGATGAAGAAGAACTGGAGTTGTGAGATCTTGGATGCCCTGCATTGCATCTTCAAGTCTTAATTTCTAACTCTGAAAAATGGAAATAATATCTGCACCTCACAGAAGAGTAAGAATTAGGAAAGGCGATCTTTTCCCAGTGCCTGGGACATTAGGAATGCTAGTGGTTTGTTTTGCTCGTTGCAGTCGGCACTGTTCTTCCTTGCTAACGCTTCTTCTGCCCACTCCTTTGCAAAATGTGCCGTTCTCAGTTACTGGCTTTTGGTACTCTCAGTGAGTTGGCTACGTATCACTGTTCCTAGTCTTTCTGGTTTGGGTTGCCTGTCACTCATTTTCCTCTTGTCTTTTTGTTTGTTTCTTTCTCTTTATTCAACTTTATCGATACCGTGCTTTTCTCCCTCTAAGCATTATCGTTTGTGTATGTGTGTGTGTTTAAGAAGTATTCATGGCTCCTAAGGGAGAGAAATTTCTTCTGCTTAGCGAACACTTTCAGACCCTGGTAGTACTCCACATTTATTTGAAGGTAACCGGAAAATTTTCTCTCTAGATGCCTGTGTAATTATGTCTTTATTACTACACTTAAAATCAGAATTGGTTGATTAAGATAAGTGGAGGTAAACTGAAAGAATATTCAACAAACATTTCACGTTCCCATCACTATGCTAAATGTCAGGCAGAGGCAAAGGTGAAGCACGGAAAAAGGAAAAAAAAGAAAAAAAGCTGAGGAATGGTGAGTTTGTACAAAGAAGTAATGATCAATAAGAGAAAATGCAGTATGAAAACACATTTGGAGAATTTTGAGCTCTATGCCAAGAAAGTGGGGACTTTATATTTTTGTCATGAGGCAAGGGACAGAGTGGGACCATTAAATATTTTAATTAGATATGAAATATGAAGAAAACATAATTATAGAACTTAATTTGGCAGCAGTATAAAAGAATAATTGGAAGGAATACAAAGTATTCCAATCAAATCCCTCGTCTATCAGACAGGTTAGGCTAGGTTATGCTAAAGAGACAAGCAACCCCCAGACTCTTGTGACTTAAAACAAACAAACAAACAAACAAACAAACAAGTTTATTTTTTATTCATATGACCCGTGCATTGCCAGGAAGCAGGAAACTCCACTCCTTATGTTCACATAGGATGTAGTCTAATAGAGCAATGGTGGTACCACTATCTTAAACTTTGACAAAGCAAAAGAAAGCCCTGCACGGTCTCACACCAACAATTAAACGCTTTGACGCTCAAGAGATCACACAGTGGTGTGATAGAGCCACCTTATACACAATTGGCTAGAGCCAATCATGGGCATCTTTCCCCAACTTCGCGTTCAGCTATGTCAAGTTGATAGCTTGAACTCAGTCACGGCAGGAGTATTTGCACCACAGAAACTGGCAAGCACTACAAGTCATGCCTCCCTCCCTGCTCCAGAGAACCAGTTGTTAAACATTTACCAACATACCTCTGGACTCACTTCACCTTCACTCATCACTCATTGGCCAACCCAAACCCCAAGGGATCAAGAAGTCCAATCCTACCATCGCTCTGTAGGCAGAGAGTCAGAAGTATTTCGTGAACAACGTGAATGACAAGCACAGGATAATGCAAGGGCCCAAGTGTTCGGTCATCTACATGTTCATTCCACAAACATGTATGGAACACTTCAAACTTGAACCAAGGAGCAATAAAAATGGAAGGCAGAAGAGTTTAAGCACAGGCGACATGGAAGTTGTCAATTTATCACTTTTTGGCTTCTAATCCACCCTTCATGTCCCCGCCTGGGCACTGGAGATGGATCTTGTAAACATTTCTCCTTTGCTAGGAGGGGTTGCAGACAGATACTGCAGAAGGAAAGGGCTTCTGGTACTGGTGTGATTTCTCTATTGATTCTGCAGTACTCCTCTGAGAGCTACCAGTAGAATTCATGCCCAAAAAATTTCAGAGGGACCTTCAAGGGTAGCTTACTAGCAAGTTCCAAGGATGGCTCAGGCAATTTCCCAACATGTACAGCAATATCGCCTGCAGGTGGCTTTCTGGTGGCTTTCCAGTGAGTCCTACTGATGCCGCAGCCAATTCCCCAGTGAGTTCGACAGCATTCATCGTGAGCAGCCTCCCAGTAAGTTTTTCTAGCACACAAATAGATGGTTTCCGGCCCCCCAGCCTCAGTGTGGCCGTACCCCAATGGGAGGCTTCCAGCTTGCCAGCCTCAACCCCCAGTTCTCTGCCTGTCAATCCCAACCCACCAACTGTGAACCAGCTCTGGGCAAGGAAACCCAGTGGACTTCCTTGCCATCTAGTGGGCTGCAACCACATCCTGCCCACTGAAGTTGGATGCCTGACTTTGTGTAGGAGGGCTCTCTCCCACGTTTGGGTACTTCCCTGTAGCCTTAGTGCATTCTTTAGTATTTATCCTCCCTTAGTAGCTAATTACCTATAGATGGTTAACAATTGTTTGTTTCAGGGGCGCCTGGGTGGCGCAGTCGTTAAGTGTCTGCCTTCAGCTCAGGGCGTGATCCTGGATCCCTGGGATCGAGCCCCGCATCGGGCTCCTCTGCTGGGAGCCTGCTTCTTCCTCTCCCACTCCCCCTGCTTGTGTTCCCTCTCTTGCTGGCTGTCTCTGTCTCTGTCAAATAAATAAATAAAATCTTAAAAACAAACAAACCAAAAAACAATTGTTTGTTTCAAATCTTCCTTGTTCTAATCATTGTGTGGTCTCTTCCTCCTGACTGGACCCATATATGGGTGGGAAAACTAGATTTACTAAAGATAATTTAGGCTTCAGTGCAGAGAACAGCTTGGCTGGTCAAGAGTAGAGGTAGAGAGGCCAGTTAAGTGGCAGATGATGGTTGGTCAGATGAGCTCAGATGACAGCAATGCCAATCAGAGATATGGAAATATTATCAACGTTTTTAGGAAAAGTAGGTCTTGACAATGAGCTTGAGTGGATGAAAGAAAGTCGAATTGTGGTGTTACCCACCAAGTTAGAGGACACTGAGTGAAGATGAGATTTAGAGAACCAGATTATGAGTGGTTTTGGTCTTGTAGAATTGGAAATACTTTGAGTCACCTAAATGGAGATGTCAAGTTATCATATGGATTGATGAGTCTGTTGCTCAGGGGAGAGTTATGGGCCGTAGATATAAATGTGTGGGTCATAGGGGTATAGTACTACAGGTTGGGTAAATGTTTTTGCCTGGCCAGCATCCCTTCCTCCATATTATTCACTCCAATTTTTCTTTCTTTCTTTCTTTCTTTCTTTCTTTCTTTCTTTCTTTCTTTCTTTCTTTCTTTCTTTCTTCCTTCCTTCCTTCCTTCCTTCCTTCCTTCCTTTCTTTCTTTCTTTCTTTCTTTCTTTCTTTCTTTCTCTTCCTTCCTTCCTTCCTTCCTTCCTTCCTTCCTTCCTTTCTTTTTTTTTTAAGATTTTATTTATTTGGGAAAGAGCAAGAGAGGGAGAGAGAGCACAGAGGGAGAGGGAGAAGCAGACTCCCCAATGAGCCGAGAGCCTGATGTGGGGCTCAATCCCAGGACTCCGAGATCATGACCTGAGCTGAAGGCAGATGCTTTACCGACTGAGCCACCTAGGCACCCCCACTCCAATTTTTCTTTCAGAACTATTCTTTTATTAAATGGAAGTTTCTGNTTAAGATTTTATTTATTTGGGAGAAAGCAAGAGAGGGAGAGAGAGCACAGAGGGAGAGGGAGAAGCAGACTCCCCAATGAGCAGAGAGCCTGATGTGGGGCTCAATCCCCGGACTCCAAGATCATGACCTGAGCTGAAGGCAGATGCTTTACTGACTGAGCCACCTAGGCACCCCCACTCCAATTTTTCTTTCAGAACTATTCTTTTATTAAATGGAAGTTTCTGGTGACATGATGAAGCAATATATAGTATATATTCCAAAGAGGTTGTTGGACCATATACAGAATGTGTGAAGGAGGTCATCAAAAACTAGTTATACAAATGAACCACTCACTTCCTTCAAAGGCAAAAAGAGTTTTAGGCACGAGGGTACTATCTTTTAGACTCAAGCTTGGTGATAAGGAATCCAAACAAAAAATTCATAAAGACATTTAAAGATAGCTTTGGAATGCTGGGAATCCCAACTCTTCCAAAAGAGATGGGTGGAGTGATGCCTCCTTTTTACCATAAGAGAGAGAGCTTAATATGTGTCCCCTTAATTTGGGTAGGGAGTTAAACAGTTGCCTTAGATCTGACTCATGTCTTATGAATCTAAAGAATGAGAGACTGGTGGAAGGAGTCTGTGAGAGTTACATGAAAACAAAGGAAAGGGGTGCCTGTGTGGTGCAGTGAATTAAGTGTAATGATCTCAGGGTCCTGGGATCGAGCCCTCTATTAGGCTCCCTGCTCAGCTGGGAGCCTGCTTCTCTCTCTCCCTCTGCTGCTCCCCCTGCTTGTGCTCTCATGCTCTCTCTCTTTCAAATAAATAAAATCTTAAAAAATTTTTTAAAAATTTAAAAAAAAAGCAACAAAGGGAAGGGGCTGTACGGGGATCAACCTGTGCTTTTAGCATTTCTTAGGGCAAAAAGGAGAGTCAATGTTGCCCAGAGGTTAGAGGTGGATTACCTACAAGGGAGAGCAGGAGTAAAGTCATTTTAGGGCTTGTCTGTGAGGGCTATTTGCACATGTGAATAGACCTTAGTAGAAAAGTATCAGAAATACCATCAGAGGGGCATCTGGGTGGCTCAGTCAGTTGGGCATCAGCCGTCAGCTCAGGTCATGATCTCAGAGCCCTGGGATCAAGCCCCGCACCAGGCTCCATGCTCAGCAGGGAGTCTGCTTCTCCCTCTCCCTCTGCCCCTCACCCCACCCTCTCATGCTCATTCTCTGTCTCTCTTAAATAAATAAATAAATAAATAAATAAATAAAATCTTCTAAAAAAAGAAAATACCATCAGATGTCTGGTGCTGAAGAAAGAGGAAACAACCAGGAGATCTGGAAATACACCTGCCCTGAAAGTTAGAGACCCCAGTAGTAAGTGGTCTCCAAGAACTTAAGAAGATGGGAGAAGGGGAAGATAAGTGTCACCCAAACACAGGTGGAATAATGGAGCATAGAGAGGAGGCCATACAGCACCTTTGTTGTAGCTGTTGGGAAGGAAAATCGCTAGGTAAAGCCAGAGTGAGGGTTGTAGGCATATAGTAGGACATTTAGGGCATTCCTATCTAATGGCACCAATTTTCTCTAGAAGGTAGGGGACAGAAAAACCCCTATGCTAAGAAGAAAGAGTTGGTGTGTGCTGGTGGAAAGGATATAGGTGGGTCACAGTTTTGAGAAGAGTGAAGATGGGTGGAAATAGCTGTGTCGAATGGATGAAGGAGTTACCTAGAGGACTCTGTTCGGATTATCAGGTGGTACTCAGTGACTATGTGAAATTGCAATCATGAGTTTATGATGGAATAGCCTTTCTCTAGAGCCCACAGATATGTAGGAAAAGACAGAGGGAAACAGATAGAAGGATTGATCAAAGTTTGAGTTTTCACCATATGGAAAAAGATAAAGGGAAAGAGATGTTTAGAGTATTTATAAGAGCTTGCTTGTAAAGAAGGGCTGGATGAGGATAAAATTAAAGAGAGGGCTGATGAATTTGGAGACAGAATACTCCACTGCCTGGAAAACTTCGTTAGATTTTGTTACCTGACAAGCAAGCTGAAATGAGCACTGGATTAGAATCCTTCAATTAATGATATTGGAGGTGTAGCACTTTTAAGTGGCCCTGGGAGTTACAGACAATGTTGAGAGGCAAAGAAAGCCATTTGAGGTCAAGAAACCAAGAAGCCAAGGCTTTAGATGAATCTTCCACGTACAGACTCAAGTTTTTTTCAGATGATGACAAGGCTTGGTATGGAGAGGAAGATGTTGAGCCAGGAGCCAATGTTTTCAACAAGGGGGAGTAATAGGGTGTTTAGTTGATAGAAGAATGAGGGGGAGAGGTGCTATGGTCATATAGAATGAGGCTGAGAGACGCAGAGCTTTTGAAACGAGGTAGGGTAAGGGTCTGGAAGAAGGAATCAGGGGACACAAAACCCACTTTATTACTGTGAGCTCCATGGGTTGTGAGAGAATAAAGAGCCACCATTGAGAAGAATGGAGCAGAAGAAAGCGATGTCTTCCAGGTGAGCCAGCCCTCAGTTGAGTCAGAACATGAAGGGACTGTCTGGTGAACTTGAAGGTGTAGAGGGGTTTGTTGATAATGGAGCAGTAGTCAGGACTCAACAGGACAGGGGTGAGGGTGAGTCAACGAAACTGAGTCCCGCTCGGGCAGGGTCTGAGTGTTTTTACAAATGGACGTTAAGGATGTAGCAAGATAACAGTGACAGAACATGGTGAATATGGTGATTTGTTATACTGGTGGTGGGACCAGTGAGGGGATAACTAAAGATGGACACCCAATGGGAAAGACGATAATACATATAGCAAGAGAATAAAAGTCTTTAAAGTAATTATAAGGACTAACTAATGAGGACCTGTTACTTATTTTGGTGAAGGATGGAGGAAAGATTGTGCAAGAAGGCAAATGACAGAGAGGACTAGTTATGGCCTGAGGAGATGAGGAGAGCAGGGGGTGCATTCAGTAGAAGTAAGGATATTTGCAGGAGATCAGTCATATTGAGTTTGAAGGAAGTGACCACAGTGAGATGGTTTTTCACAGTATGGTCATGACACTTGTTGGGGCTGAGGCTGGAGATGTGGGTGGCATCCACACATTGCTGGTGAGTGGTCCGTGAAGTGGCAGAGCTCGCTGACGGCCATGGCAGAGCAGGTAAGGAAATGCTCAGGGGCACATATCCTTCCTGAAGCCCCCACACTCTGTGCCTAGCCTCCCAAGAACAGATCCAGGCTCCATCACCATCACACCTGGCTTCTAAAAGCTCCCGTATTTCTCCTTGCACCCAGTGTGAAAACTGTCTTTCCTTTTCTTTTTATCCAAAAGAATTTAGGTGTTTTCTAAAAGCAACTTTCACTGGAGAAAACTAGTATGATGAAAATTCTAAAAGTCTAACCATAGATGTTTCTGGACTATAATCTGCTCATTGAAATTGAAATGTAAGTTGAGCCTGAATGCAAATAAGATCAGCCTGCAGGCAAGGCCCACCAAGGCTCTGATTCACCTTCCTTGACATCCATACACCTGTTTCTCTGCCCTCCTAACTTCATTTTAATCATATTTTTTAACGGATTGGTAAGGCTGTTGGTACTGGCTGGTGAAGTGATGTTTCCTCTCGGATTGTTCTAAAATAGCATCTTCAAGTCTCGGCGGTGGGGGGGGGCACACTCAGAGGTATAGTCTAAAAGGAAATTATCGGTATTCTACCAATGCACTAAAAACCTTGGTTAAAATGTTTCAGAAATCTACTAAAGAGAATATTCACATGGGCCTTTTCCCCTGGTGCGTATTTCTTGTGTGTTTTCCACAATAAGTGTACATCACATTTGCAATAGGTAAAAATAAATTGCATTTACATTAATTAGAAAAAATACAATGCTTAAAGATTTATCTAACACAACAGAGAACAAGGTAGGGTTATCACGGGTAGAAAATTACTCTTGAATCTGGAGATTTGTGCATTTTCTATAGGTAGTCCAAGATACATTTGAGAGAAGTCTATAATTTCTTGTATTATTTGGAACATACACCATTAGAGAGATTTAAAGAAGGCTTGTACTGATTAAATATTTACCAGTAAAGACTTGATAACAACCCAACCACCTTTTAAGCATTCAAATGAGTGGCAAAAGTGTCCCACAGGGGAGAAACACAGGAAAATTATAAGAGATAGCATTTCTAGCAACTCCCTTAATGCATCCTTTATGACCCCTGGAAAACTAAAAGGATATCTGGTCTGTAATATATTTCATGCTTTTGTCTTTCAAAGCTTCTACCTAGAAAATCCTTGACACTCGCTGACATAGAGCAACTGATTTCCTATTTTTGGAAAACTATGGTAAAGAGTTGCCCCCAAATACAAAAAAAGTCAGGAGTTGTAGGGAGATCCCACAAAGACACTCTTGGCATGCATTCCTCCTTCATCCATCCATAGGGTATCCACATAGTGGGTACACAGACTCTAGTAAGCAAAATACCTACCACTGTGGAGACCAGAGAAGCAAGTATCATCCTGAAAGTGACTGACATTTTGGTAGGAAAGATAAAACAGGCGCACAAACAGTAAAAACAACACAAGGCAGTCTATGACAAGTGTCCTGAAAGATCTCCAAAGGAAGCGTCCATGGGTAGGGGGTAAGCACGTTCTCCTGAGGCCAGAGGTAGTTTCAATCCAGAAGTGGTGTTAAGTATCGAACGTGGGGAAATTGTTTCCCAAAGCAGGCTGTTATGGCAAACAGAAGAGGCATTCAGGTATGACAAGGGAGATAATCAGGAATCGAATTCACATTCTGGGGAGACTGGAAACTCACCCAGGTATCACAACACTCTTTGAGAAAAGGGATATCAAGCTATTTTTTTTTTTAAATGATAGGGCCCTTCCATGTGCATGAGGAGGCCCTGAAGCTTGAACTTGCTTAAGCCTCACGAGTACTCCACTCAGGAGGCCAAGCTGTTGAGTTAAGCAGACTGATGGCAAGTCTGTCTCTGTCACTTATTACCTATATGATTTCAGGCAAATTATTTTCCTGAACATCAGTTTCTTCAAATGATGCGTGCTTCAAATAATACTTCCTTGAAGAATTGGAAATAGCAGCCCAGTTTTCCTTTTGGCAATATGCCTCCCTTATTCTCAGCCAATGAGTCAGAGCCCACCTCCCACTTCATGAGTTCATTCTGTGGCTTGGTCCATGAAATGACCATATCCCATGGGGCCTGGGGCCTAAGCCAGGCCAATCTGGATCAACTCTCCCCCACCTTCCCCAGAATATTGCTGCACCAACCGGAATTCTTTTCCCACTAGGGCTGATAAGCTAACAGAACATAAACCCAGAGCAGCTGATGGCCGACTAACCTCCACTACGAGAGAATTTAGAGCCAACAGCGGACTGCAGAGCCCAAAGACAGACGTAATGGCCTAAGGGCACATCAGAGCTGTGCTTGTCTCAGTCTGAGAAGGTTTCTGTCCTCTTCAGTCTCTAGTGCCCTGACCAATACACTACAATCATGGCAATCCTGTGATATTGGGTTACCCAGAAATCCTGCCATTTAATTCAACATTAATAAACATTTGTGGGCCGAAATGAAATAAAATAAAATAAAATAATAAAGTAAAATAAAATAAAACAAAAAATGTATGGTCTACCCACTATATGCCAGGCAGGGCCTTCTGTGCCGGGGTCTGCCAGGAACAGAGACAAGGACGCTGCTTAAATGCAACTTTCGGTGCCATTTAACTACGTGGAATCACTGGCTTTTTCCATTCTGTCCATGCATACTTTTCCCAATTCCATCTTACCGTGCAGATAGCCCCTCACATACATTACAGTTGCGGCTGAGAAAAACCGATTCACCATTTTGACTGAATAAGCTGAATTGACTGATGAAATTGGTCAACAACAGGTGTAACCGGATCGTCTGTAGATAATTTAAGGTTGTGTAGGCTATTTTGTGTGAGTCATGAACAATTCCCAGCCGTAACTGTCTCTAATTCTCATTAAATGCTGGAATTGAAGTGGACGAGTGACATGATTTTGGGGGATAGCTATACATGTGCCATTATTTATTTATCCAGAGTAAATTCTCTGGAAATCTGGGGACTCAAGCTACGGTCTGTAACACATGACTTACGGCACATCAGCGACTGGGGGCTCTCCCTCATGTGCTGGAACACCGAAATTGAGAATCATCGATGTGTAAACAACACAGAACCCCAGAGCACTTGTATACCTGATTCCTGCAAACCAGAGCCAAACACAAGTCCTTGTGTTTGACTCTGTATCCCTAGCACTAGCAGAGAGCCTGACGCGGGAAGCTCCGTTCATGTTTGTGGAACTGAAGGAACCTCATCTCCTACAGTAAACAGATGCGACCTCTCTGCTTTACCAAAGTAAACTGCGTACCTGTTCTAACTCCCACCTAGTTATTTGCTCTGCTTGGAAAACTCACCTAGAGCAAATCACATCCCTTATCGCCTTCAAGATACTTACAACCTTGATGATAGATGTTTAGCCTACTGCTTTTCAAACTTGGCTGCCCATGAGACTCCTCCGGGGATTTTAAAAAATCCTGATGCCCAGCTCATGCTCCAGATCAATGGAATCAGTGTTGTTGGGGTGAGACTCGGGGGTCGGGATTTTTTTTAAGCTTCCCCCAGGTGATTCCAATACGCAGCCAGGGTTGAGGAACACTCTAGTAAAGCAACTCTTACCTAGTTCCTGTAGCATCTCTGTTAACTCTCCCAAGTTCTTCCTTGTGATCTCTGCTGCCCTAGTTCAGCCAGGACTGGAATATATGGTTTCCTAAGAGCAGTAACAAAATATTACATCTCTGATACTAATCCCACTCCTGGAATTGCTAGGATCTCAGATGCCTCTCTTAAGATTCAGGAGGAAAGGAACAATAGGCATCTTCTGGGATTCCTTTCCATTCCCAAGTTCCTTTCCCTAAAAACTGTCAAGCCCGACCCACTCCCAGAAATGGTCCCCTGGAGTCACGGACGTGTTCTATAAACCTGCTTCCCAGTCTCTTGCAGCTCACCCCCCTTCCGCTTGCCACAGCTCGAAGGATTTTGAATCTGAGGGTGTGTCAGAATCACCCGGAGTGCTTGTGATAGCAGATTCCTGGACCCCACCTCTAGAACTTCTAAGTCCGTAAAACTGGGGTAGAGCTTGCAAATCTAACAATCCCCTAGGCATTGCTGATGCTGCCAGTCTGGGGACGGTCCTTGGAGAATCACTGCCACGGCTGATTAGATCTGACCCAGATTTAGGCAATGGAATTCTCTCCTTGACTCAGAGGTAAAGTCTGAAGACTGTTGTGTGTGTTTCCTAGCGCTGCCACAACAAAGGACCACACATTGGCCCTTGAGCAATTCACACCCTCAGTTTCTGTGAGCTGTACACGGTTCCTTATATTTGATAAGTTTGCCTTTTTGAATTTCTCTATTCTTTTTTAAAAAATATTTTATCTAGTCACTTGAGAGAGACAGAGAGAGAGAGCAAGACCACACAAGCAGGAGGGGCAGAAGGAAGACGGAGAAGCAGACTCACTGCTGAGTGGGGAGCCCAACATGGGATCCCAGGACCCCAGGATCATGACCTGCGCCAAAGCCAGGTGCTTAACCAACTAAGCCACCCAGGCGCCCCAGTGAATTTCTCTATTCTGATTGGACTCCTGTTCCTTGCAACTAAGAGGGTCGTGTCTAAGAGAAGGGTGCCTCCACTGGTTCTCTAACTGACTGTCATGACTCCTTCTGCTCCTGACATTTGGCATTTCTGTGCTTATTGCTAATGCCTGGGCCTTGAGGCCACCTTCCATTTCTACTCTTGTATTTTTTCTGAAATGGAGAAATAGTTTTCCTTTGGCCATTTTAGACTCTGAGGAGTCTGCAGAGCAAAATTGCTTGGCATGCTATCTTTTGAAGGATGTCTAGTGACACATTCTTTGTTTTCAACTGCCTTTGAAAAATTACAGGCTTTTTCTCCAGAATAGGTTCCCTGGAGCAGGGCTATGGGGACATCTGAGGATGAACGCACCTGGCTACTTTCTGGATATTCTCTCTGTTACATCTACCATGCAATGTTTGGAGACTAATGATGTGTACTCAACTTTCTCTCCATTTGAGTATCTTTAGTACCCTACCATTCCTGGAGGTGAGAGAGTGGCCAATGTCCCTGACTGGGGGGACTCTCAGTCTGGCTCTTGGAAAGGACCCACGCTGGATATTTTCCATGTGTCCCTCAGGTCTCGTCTCCACACAGCGCTGAGTCCCAGAAGGCTGCCCTACGTGGACTGCAAGCATAAGCTCCCCTCCCCTCTGGCTTCTGAGTAGGTTTGAGTGTTGACAGGAGGGAAAACCCAAGACCAGGTGTTTATTTTCCCAGCTCCCACCCTAGGGTTGCCTTTGGCTGGAGGCTTCCTCAGCTGAAGGCAACAGCTCCTGTCAGGTGACCCTCATCACACAATCTTCTCTCGTACCTGCTCTCTCCTTGCCCCTTCATGTCAAGATACGGTAAGGGGGCGCCTGGGTGGCACAGCGGTTGAGCATCTGCCTTGGGCTCAGGGCGTGATCCCGGCGTTATGGGATCGAGCCCCACATCAGGTTCCTCTGCTATGAGCCTGCTTCTTCCTCTCCCACTCCCCATGCTTGTGTTCTCTCTCTCGCTGGCTGTCTCTATCTCTGTCGAATAAATAAATAAAATCTTTAAAAAAAAAAAAAAAGATACGGTAAGAAAACCCAACCATCGTGATCCCCAGATACCACACCTCTCTTGAAGTCTCCCTATCCCTGGCCCACACCTTTAAACTTTTACAAGCTTATATAATTTGAATATGAATCTCTTTCCTGGTGGGACCTTACCTGACCAGCCACTGTCCCCAGGAAAGGCCCCTTAGTCCCAGGGAAATTCCTGATTCTCACCCCACTAATCCTCAGGAAATGTTGAGGTTGGTTGAATTTTTCACTATTTGCTTAGACCCACATGTGGGGGCCCTTGCTGACTACCTGTCGTTCATCCCTGTCTCTTCCCTCTTTGGCCCAGCCCAGTGGTTCTCAGCCTTGAATGCAAACTAGAATGACTTGGGGGGGTTCTTGGGGGGGGGCGTTGTTTCAAGTTCCTGATGCCCAGGTTGCTGAGGGTGAGATTGTGAGAGAGGAAAACAGTATATAGTTTATACATGAAGAATCCAAGAGCCAGAAAGTCAGTGATTTTATAAAGGTATGGAAACGGGGTATAAATACAGTTTTCCTGATTCTCAACCCCATACCCTTGACAAGGTAAACACTGCATCTCCTTCCCGTTTATTTGGACTTCCTCTGTCTCTTTTATTGTAAATAACTCCTCCAGCTCAGAAACAATCCCTTCTTTTGATTCATATTTTCCCATAAAGTCCAGTAAAGAGTCATGTACACAGTGGGTATTTAATCAATGTGACAATGAGCATAGAATAGATGGAGAACAGTTGGAGAAAATGTTGAAAAAGATGGTTGGGATGACAGTGCTGACTGGCCTGGAGTGTCAGTCTACCTTGCCTTGCAGTACATTATTATATGCTATAACCTCATTTATGGAAAACCAGTAATAACAACAGTGCTAGCAACCTTATTGAACATTTACTTTGTGCCCAGTGATATACTTAAAAAAATCCTACTAATGAAATAGATAAAACCATTATCAGACAAAGAAGTGGGAGCTTAAGAAAGTTAAGTCATTTTCCTGAGGTTCAAAAGCTGATAAATAGCTCAGTTGTATAGACTCCAGTCTTACTGCAGTTGGAGCAAATGCCCATTGAAAAGAGCCCGTGGATTGACCACATCTCTTTCTAGGACCCTCTTTGCTCTGGTGTTAGACTTGCTGTATTTTTATTTTTTTGCCTGACCTTTAGAATTGAACTTGACCCCTGCCATCAGGTTGGCCTTCTGGATTACTCACTGGACCTACCCCCACTGCTCAGATGGCCCCTGGCTCTCCCTCTTTGACCCGCCCATCCTCTGTTCATTGACATTTACGATGCCACCCACACACCCCCAGTGCTCACTGAGAGCTCTGGGTAGGTGTCGGGTTCATGCGGTGAGTTCAGAATTTCCTGCCATACTTGTTCTGTGGACAAATCAATATAGGAGAATACTTTCCTCTCTATCCCACTCCCCTAATCTCAAGAGCAGGCGTGCTATATTACGGCTGCATAGAAAATCTGTGGATTGGATTTGTGTCTTTCATTCTTGTTTTTTTCAAATGGTGAGCACCTATTTTGGACAGGCACTGGGGCTGTCGTGATGGACAAAAGGAGTCCCATCTCTGCTGCCATGGGCTATCCCATTGAATGGGAAAGAAAAAGATCGTGAACCAGTAAATAAATAATAGTCTTACAGATAGCAACAAGTGTATGAAGAAAGCTATTTTTAACCTAATGCTTAATTTATTTAACTGGTGGTTGCCATCCATACTCAGGGCTTTTGGCCAAGAACAGTGTTGTGCAATAAAGCCCAGCAATAACGTACACAGGCTTTTCAAGAATATATGTTCTTTTTAAAACTCCCTGATGAGCAATCCATCTAACCTTACAATCCACGTGCCTACTCCAGTTATCTATGTCCACAGTAATACTTGTGGCTAAGGTTACTGAGCGCTTGAAATACACCAGGCACTCCACTAAGAGCTTAATATATGTAATCTCAGTCATTCACACAACAAACTTGTGCAGAAAATAGTATTTTTATCTCCATTGTACAGATGAGAAACTGAAGCTTAGAGCTCATGCACACTCCCAGTTAGCCTGGGAGCAGCATTCATACAAATTCTGTCATCTCCCTGGCCAGAAGGCAGACTCAGAAAGGCAGAGACCAGGGCACCCAGGTGGCTCAGTCGGTTGAGCATTTGCCTCTTGATTTTGGCTCAGGTCATGATCTCAGGATTTTAAGATTGAGCCCCGCATTGGGCTCCATGCTCAGCGAGGAGTCTCCTTGAGATGCTTTCTCTCCCTCTGCCTTCCTCCCGCTCACACTCTCTCTCTTAAATAAATAAAATCTTTTAAAAGAAAGAAAGAAAGAAAGAAGAAAGAAAGAAATAGAAAAAAAGAAAGAAAGAAAAAAGAGAGAGAGAGAAAGAAAGAAAGAAAAGAAAGACAGGCAGAGACCCTGGCCTCCACTTTTTCAGCTTCCTGGTGCTGAGCTCACAGCAAACACTCCACATGATAACATTTGTTGAATGCCAGGTTTTACACAACAATCCAAGGGACAATTGTTATCTCGCACTTTCAAATGAGGAAACTGAGGCACAGAGCGTTTAAGAAACTTGCTGTGGATCATGTAGGTGCTAAGTGATGGGCCAGAGTTGAAACCCAGGCAGTCTAGATCAATGTTTGAATGCATGATGGTTGGCTGGAGGGCTTGGTGATGAAGCTCAGAGGACTGGGCCTCAAAGCCGGGTTCCTGATTCAGCCTGTCTGCAGGGGGCCCGATTTTCTACCTGCCTAAGATGATCAAGGGATGCTCACTCTGCTCCTGGCCCCTAGTGACCTCACTTAGCCTGAGAGGAGGGTCTAGACTGAGAATCTGTGCTCTCAACGACTAAATCATGGTGTTTCTGCAGTAGATTAATACTTGCGGATTGACTGAGTAACAGGCAATACATTTGTATAATAATAAAGCAGCAATCAGCATATCCCATATCCATTGATCATGGTAATCAGAAATTTGCATTTCTATTCCAGTACTCACTCAGCTTTTACCCAAATCATTCATTGGAGAATAGGGGGCTCTGCCAACCTCTTTGGAAGAACCCTACGTTAATCAGCATAGGTCTGAGAGCTTGGTAGAGGGCTGGTGGCTCAGGGCCCCAAGCCAAGATGCAAGAAATTCTGCCTTGCTTCTCTACCTTCCAACATTCTAAGGATTCACACTGAATTGGAATAAAACTAAACTCCTTATCACGGCCCAGAAGGCCCAGGTGAACTGGCCGCTCTCTGCCTGCTGCAGTCACGCTGGCTGTCCAACAGTTTCTAGAACAAGATAAGCCTTTTCTCAGATTCAGGGCCTCTGTACTTGCTGTGTTCCCTACCCCTTCTCTCTCTCTGTTATTTACTTACACTGTTACATACATATATATGACAGTATATCTCACTGTCAAAAAAGAAAACCTCAGAGCCAGACAAAGGCATTTTATTTAGAAACTATTCCATTAGTGGGAGAAAGACCTCAGAAGAGAACTAGATCCCCTTTCGAATACAACAGAGACAGGTGGGGTTTCATAGCCAAGAAGCAGAGAGCAGCAAGTACCGGAAGGAAAAGGACAAAAAAGAAACCTCAGGGATGAGCGGGGAAGGCTGGCTAATCTGACTTGCTCAGCTTCTTGCCAACGCAGGCCTGGGCGATAAGATATCCGGAGCCGAGGCGGGGGGGGGGGTGAGTGGTCCAATACCAAGGGGGAAGAATGAGGAATTTGATCAGATATGAAGGGTAGGGGTTTTCTCTAAACTGACCCAGTACGAATAACCACGCCAAGGACACACCCCAAGGGCGAAGCCTAATCAGAAACAGGACTCCAAAGNGGGGGGATGGGCTAAATGGGTGGGTGGGGGATGGGCTAGATGGCTGATGGGCATTAAGAAGTGCCCTGGTGATGAGCCTGTAAGTGATGAATCACTGAATTCTACTCCTGAAACTAATACTACACTATATGTTAACTAACTAGAATTTAAATAAAAACTTGGACAAAAAAAAATTTAAAAAGGAGAGCCTTCCATTAAAGACAGAGTCTGTCCCTGACAACCCATTGCACTACTTTCTGTATTATATATTGTGACAGTTCATTAACCTCAACTGAGTATTTCCTGTTTTGTTGTTTGGATTTCTTTTCTTTTCCTTTTTTTTTTTGTATGTATAAATATTTTCTCTTCTTGAGACCATAAGCACCGTTAGGAACTTTTGTTTTCCTCACATTTCCAGAACCACAGCAGATGCCCGTTACCATCCTTGTCTTCACAAGTTTGCAGTGTTCCAGGGAAGGCTAGACGTGCTCACAGAGCTGGCAGAGGAGCTGCAGAGAAGATCACAGCAAAGTTCTACTGACCGCAGAGATTACCGCGATCCAAGCCAATTCTAGCTCGGAGATTGGAAGTGGGCTTGCGAGTGGGGTTTCTAGCGTTCAATGGATATAAAAAGGCAGAGAGAGAGGGAAAGAGAGAGAACAGAGGAGGGAGAAGAGCTTACTTGGCAAAGGAGATGTTACAAGCATAAGCCAGAGTTTTGTTTGTTCCCTTCTTTTGTTATTTTTGGTTTTGTTTAAATGTTTCATGTAAATGTTTCATTGAAGTGTGAGACACAAACAGAACAGTGCACGAATCGCAGTGGTCTTGGAAGTAAATGTATCGTGTTCACCACAGTCCAAACAAAAGACGAGCATGTTTCAAGTCCCCAGAGCCCCTGTCTTCTCCATTTGTTACCGCTACAAGTAACCTCTGTCCGACATGGGTCACCCAAGATTAGTTTTGCTTGTTGGTCAACTTTCTACAGGTAAAACCATATCGTGTCTTCCTTTGTGTCGGGCTTCTTGGGCTCCACTTGTGCCTGGGGTGGACCCGGGGTCATTCGCTTTCACTGCTGTGTAGTATTCTGTCATAAGATTAGTTCACATTCATTTATCCATTTTAGTACTGATGACGTTTAGATTGTTTATAGGGTCTGCCTACTGCAACCACGTCATGAAATTGTTTCATGTGATTTTTGGTAAGCAGACAGAAGTACATTTCTGTTGGGCATATCTGAGTGTGGAATTACTGGCTCACAGAATGTGAGTGTGCTCGGTTATCCAATGTGGGTGTCTAGCAGCGATTTACAAGAGTTCCAGCGACCTCAAATCCTGGTCAACATTACCTTTCATGCATTTATTTAAATGATCATGTGATTTTTCACCTTTTTTCTGTTAGTGTTAAAACTAATCTTGCATTCCTGGATTTCAACTTGGTGGTGATTTGTTGTCGTTTTTATATGTCACTGGGTTCAACTTGTTATTATTTTGGGTAGGATTTTTGCATCTATGTTTGTGAGAGATATTGGCAAATAATTTTCCCCTCTTATAATGTCCCCGTCAGGTTTGGTATCAAAGTTATGCTGGTTTCAGAAAATATGTTGTGACGCCCTCCCTCTTTTTCTATTCTCTGGGAGATTTTGGGGTCCTCTATTCCTTAAATGTTTGGAAGAATTGATCCAATTTCTCTTTTTTCTGAGATGTTGACCTCTAAAGTCCAGCTGTCTTGGCTACTTTATGATACCTTCACATAGCTTTTTGTTTGTTTGTTTTTAACCAGATTTTGTAATGATTCTCAGCAAGATGTTGTCCTGATACAACCAGTCTTACAAAGTCCTTTTATAAGGGCCATGCATGAATGAAGCATAGATTATGAACAGTGAATGGTTGGGAACATACCACCATTGGTTTTCAGTCATGGAGTGTCTAGGATTCCAGAGAATACTAAGCAGTGGGGTTCCCTGACAGTTTTTGAATAGTGATACAACATGATCAGAGCTGGAATTTGAAAAGTAAATATGGTGAATACGATAAACATAAATAAATAAATATGCCATGAAAGGTAGGAAGAACAGGGAAGGAATTATGGCAAAAGTTCAGTGAAAGCACAGAAGGATCTGCTCAGGAGAGTGCCAATAAAAATGTCAAAAGTCTTCCTTTAAACCAGTGGTTCTCAAAGTGGGTCCCTGGAGCAGCAGCAGAAGCTTACCTGGGAATTTTGCTGGCCATGCGGATTCTCAGCCCTGTCCCCACCGACTCAGAATGGCTAGAACGAAACTACTGATTAATAATAACTATTATTAGTGGAAGGTCTCACTATATGCCCACCAATCTGTGTTCTGAGAAACCCTCCAGGTGATTCCCATGCTGCTTTAATTTTGCAAATCACCATTTTAGACCAACTTTTAGCCTCTCTCACCTCTAGGGATGACTGGGTGTTGCTAGTCCTGGCCAATGAAACTTGGGGGAATATGTTCTCATAAAAAGGACAGATGGAGCTGGATTGCCCATTTTCTTTCTTCCTGCCATGAATGCTGATTGATAGAAGCAAAAGTTCTGAGGACAGAGAAGTTCAACACGTTAAGGAGAGCGAGGCAGATATATATAAGAGCCAAGATTCTGGATAACATTCTTGTGCCTCACACCAGCCCCGCTGATAAATGCATTTATCATGCAATTCACTGGTAACTGGGTATTCTGCTGCATGTAGCTAAATGAATTCCTAGCTAAGATCTGTGTTACATTTATACCTGGCACCCAGTAGGAGATCCCAAGTGATAGTTCCCCTTGATAAAGTCAGAAAGAAAAAAAAAAAAAGTCTGTGGCCTGTTCATTTAACCTACTTCTGGGGACGAGATACCTGCTAAGTGTTTTTCTCCCCATAGAGATCACAGCTTTGAGTAACATTCTATTTCTTAATACCTTGGGCAGAGAAGGCAGTTTTGAACGCTGTAAAGGCATTTCTTCACTGGATCAAGTCCCTTCTGTATGTGAGCCCAGAAAGCAAGGAATCATAGAGCCACCCCCTTGGCAAAACCATTTGCCTTACTCCCATTGGATGGGGAAATCCAATGGGAATAAAAGCGCCACTGAGAAATTCACACCAGCGACAAGTGCATTTGTCTCTCATTCCTACTGTCAGGCCACGTTTCTCAATCCTGTTTCATGCTTTCCCGGGACTTGGTGGAACCAGAAGGGTGATTTCTGGCACAGGAGTAAGGCCCACAGTGCAGTGGGCGGTGCCTGGCAGTGGGGTTCCATTACTTGGAGACCCCTCTCCAAAAGCGTTCCAGATGGCGACAGGGACCTCTCCAAGTCTCAAACATGCTGGGGTGGCAGTTGTGACTCCTGTGTGACAGTCCTGCTCTAAACGGACTGACCCGTGGTGCGCAACACAAACACTCGAGTGGGGAATGTCAGCTGAGTGGCTGACAAGGAGTCTGCCCCGGGGTGTCCCCCACATCCCCACCTTCCGGCTCCTAATTTCTGCTCTGAGTTGTAGGCACCATTTAGGGTCCCAGGCAGGATGTTCTGTGAGTGGAGACAAATCCTGAATCACCTCCGCAGGGAGCTTTTTGGCACCGACCGCCCTGTTGAAAGCTACAAGCCCTCCTCCAAACCAGCACGCGTGTTCCTGCGTCTTTGCTTTATTTTCCAGCATATAGTGCTGATTGCCATCTGGCCTACGATATGCTTTACTCACTCAAGCTTTTATTGTCTTTCCTCCTCCGCTGGATCGTAGGGTTTATGAGAGCAGTAATTTTTGCTTGTTTGTGCATTGCTACATCCATCCGCAATATTTAGGAAAGTAGGTGTTCAATAAATGTTCCAGAATAGACACCTCTGAATGGATTGGCTGACGGGTCCTGACACGGGGCACGCCCTTTCCTGCCCTTGGCCACTGTTGCTCTCAAGTATAAAGCCTTAGGAGACAGGAGGCTCCAAATTGTGCTCTGATTTACTCCTTGTCAACAGAGACTGGGTGAACGATACTACTGATTAATAATAACTATGATTAGTGGAAGGTCTCACTATGTGCCAGACACACTAGGTGCTTTAGATGCACTGTTTGAATTCTCAGAACAACCCTAGCAGCTTTGGTCCTATGTTATCAATGAGAGCAAGGAGGCTCAGAGATCTCAGCGGACTCCTTCAGGCTCCCACGGCTCATCAGCGGCAGAGCTGGGACTTGAACTTGGGGCCCTCAGACTCCAGAGCCTGGGCGTCACGCACCACCTCCCCGGAGAACAACTACAGCATTCGCTGACAAATCTGTTGCCCTGATTTCTCTTCCTCTCTTGTGAAAAAACAGGTATTTTTATGCAAGCTCAGGAATCAAGTGATTGCTCAGAGACGGGTTATTCCAGACCTCCCTCCTGCCTAGATACATAGATAAAAACACTTGGCAGAAGCGACAGAAGGCAAGTTCTGATTGAAAGTTAACTGTTTAGGTGTTTATGTACCCTCCCAAAGAAGGAAATAAAAACATTTTATGTAGCATGAACTTGTTTTGGCAAAGTTTTTTTTTTTTTAAAGATTTTATTTATTTATTTTAGAGAGAGAGGGAGCACTAGCAGGGGGAGGGCAAGGGGCAGAAGGACAGGGAGAAGTAGACACCCGTGCTGAGCAGGGACCCCAATGCGGGACTCGATCCCAGGACCCTGGGATCATGACCTGAGCTGAAAGCAGATGCTTAACCCAATGAGCCCCCCGGGCGCCCGAAAGTTTTTTTTTTTTTTTTTAATAGTATCAAGGCAAACAATTTCAGAAGTCCTGTTTCTTAGAGAAATGTCTAATATTATTTAGACACTAGTACAAGTCTTAAAATTAATAATAATAATAGTGACAAATATTTTAAGAGTGCTTATTACGGGTTGGGCTTAAAATCTGCAACAGCCATATGACCAAATGAAAGGGCAAACTCATGGCTAACCATGGCCACCACTGGCCACCCACACCACCGCTTTCTTTATGACTGATACTCCGTCAGCGCCGGCTGGCACAGAGGTCCAACACTGCCGCATGTTGTTTCATGGTGGTAAGCCTTCACTCACACAGTTCTCTCTTCCTGAAATGCCTTTCCCCTCCTGTTGGCATTGGGAACCGCTGTCTGTCCCTCAGGACTCTTCTTGGGTCTTATGTCACTTCCGCTAAGAAAACTCTAAATCTTAGCTATCTGTTTCTGCGCCGTGTGACCAGATGTCCTGTACGTATTGTTTAATGCACAATAGATAGTCATTTTTCCTTCGTGAAGCTGTAAGCCTCATGAGGGAGGGACACCCATCTGTGCAGTGGACAACACCTAGGAATGTGCTGGAACCAGAAGGCAAAGAACTCAGCAGAAATCAACGGGGGCTAAGATGACGTAGCAGGTACCATAGCGAGTCATGGGGTTAAGGAAGCCTACTGATCAATAATATAATCAGAGTTTTAGACATCCAGACATCCCCCACGGGATGCTCTCGGACATCATCTTTGCAGCCTCTGATTCTGCCATTTTTGAGCATGCACAATGACTATAACAGTGTTAAGCATAATTGGGAGAAAGGGAGGTATAAGACATAGTCCTTGAATGACTGCATCAAAGGAAAAATGACAAAAAGAAAGTGCCAGGAGGCTGCAGTCTGTTTATTCCCTGGCCTACATCTCTAGCAGGTGGTGGTACAACCCCGCATATAAGGAAAGGAATTCCTTTACCGCCCATCCCCCACCCCTGCAGGAAACACTTCGAACTCAGTGCTTTAATTATTTTAGACCTAGATTAAAGAATTCCTCCTCTGGATCTCGGACCCACCACGTTGGGACCCTTCTGCCAAGAGACAAGCTGACGGCATTTTAAAGAATTTCTCTGCGACAGGATTGATGAAGAGTGCCTACCCACAGTTTGTTCAACCAACTGAGGGATGCAAAAGGCTTGGCTTGGGGCCCCACACCTTTCCAGATTGTCTAGGAACCGTGTCTCCAAAGATGATGGTAGAACTCTGAGTGTCTGAGCATCCACAGGCTCTGTGCAGGGAGGGAACTGTTGTTTACGAAATGAAGGAAAGTTTATTTTAGGACTATTGGAAGGCAGCCGACCACCCACAAGGGCTTTAGGGCTTGACTTCTATGGGAAAATTATTAAAATGAAATTAACCTTTCACGTGACAAAGGGGCTACCTCCCCTCTCCACATTTCCATCTCTACAATCTGCTATCAATCTGCGGTCTCCATCACGCCTCTGCCCTCAGCACACACAAGGGGCTCTTCTTCCTGGACCCAGATTTAACATGTGTAGAAAATGCTGAATTCAACAATGCTGAGTGGGTTTCTTTGCGGCGGGACTTAGAGCCTTTCTTTAGTTTCGGTGATGCGTACAGGGTATGCAGCATTTCCCAAGGTTGTTTGACCATGCAATATGGTCCTTCTTTCCAGTGGAGCAAGCAGTTCATAAGGCGTGTGGACCACAAGTGTGTCCCACACTTTGGGACAATCAGAAATTCCATCTCATGTTCGAAAACATTATGCTAAGTGAAAGGGGCCAGTCACCAAAGATCACATCCTGTATGATTGCATTTATATGAAATACCCAGAACAGGCACACCTATGGAGACAGAAAGCAAATTAATGTTTGCCCAGGGATAGGGATGAAGGAGGTGAGGAGCGAGGTGGGACCGCTAATGGGTTAAGAGGTTCCTTTCGAGGCGGTGAAATGTTCTAAAATTAAATTATGGTGATGCTTGCATAATTCTATCAATATGTTTCAAAACCATGCAACTCTACACTTCAACTGGTATGGAATTTTATGGCATGTAAATTATATGTCAACAAAGCTGTTAAAATCCTTTTTTTTACAAAGATCTTCTAAAGATCATTTCACTCCTGCCAATTAAACTGGTTCTTTATTTTCCTGTCCCTTTCTTCTTTTGCCTCTTTTGCCTCCCGACCTTGTTGTTGGTCTGCTCCCCCCAGTCCAAATCCCTTCCAGTAGTTTCTAATAAACTCAATTTTCCTAATAAGGAACACACGTGCACAGTGTTAAAATGGCGCTGAGCATGAAAAGCGTGCGATGAGATGTAAATGCTTCTACTCATCTCTGAACCCCCATCCCGTCCTCAGATGTAACTGCAATCAACAGTTTCTTATGAGTCCCTTTGGAAATTGTTTACACATTCGTAGCCCATGTCCATATGGTGCCTATATTTTTACACAGATTGGCCCACACTCTGTTCTGCATCTCGTCGGTCTCATTTTGTGGTGTATCTCAGAGATCTTTTCGTGTTTGCACATACAGACCGATCACATCTGTTTAACAGCAGCATAAGGTTCATTGAATATTTATGACATATTTATATAATCAGTTCCCTATTAAGATATTTAGGTTGTCTCCAGATGTGGGTGATTCTTGTGTTTGGCTGTTGTAAATGATACTCCAATAAACATCTTCGCCTGTTGGTATAGGATAATTTCTAGGAGTGTTCATGGAGTCAAAGCCATGTGCCTTTGGAGGTGGGTAAAGGTGACTAGACGGTGCCCGCAGCACAACCACATCCTCAGCGGATGCGGAAGCCAGTGAGTGTTCTGCAAGCTCTCTCGGCCTGGGAGAGTCCCACCCTCTCTCAGCCCCCAGTGCCCACCGGCGCCAAGCACCACCCTGGCTGAAATCCTGCAGGAACGCTGGAATGCCAGGTTTATTCTCAGCATTGCACGTCTTCCCAGAAAGGTGCTCACCCTCCTCTGTTCTCAGCAGGGCCTCCATGACTGCACCAGAGACACAAGCAACATGTAGATGGCCTATTACTGCCCTGACTGGGGAAGGGCCCTGTCACCTCATGTTCTGACTTCACGGGTGGTCCTGGTTCTCCCTTGAATTCCTGCTTTGCCTTGAGGAAAGTCACTGAACTTCTGACAGCTTCTGTGACTGCATTGACTTATGCAGCTGGTGGGGACGACCGTGGCAGAAAGTGGTGTTAGCCGCGCGTGAGGCTCCAAGCATCTGTATGTGGAGGGGCGGGGAGGGCCGTGGAGGTGGGCATAAAACTAAATGGCTAGCTTTGAATGTGCAATAAAAATCGGGTAGGATACTATTGTGTACATTTTTGGTTCTCCTGTAGATGCTTGGATACAATGAAGAGGGTTGTGGTTTCAGCTCTGATAGCAGTTTGTCACTCTTAAAAAGGCCGACTATGGAATAGAACAATCCAGGCTGCCAAAGACCGACCTCACTTACATTCCAGAGTCAGATCCAGTTGTATTGCCCTCTGAGGCTACTGGAAGTGACCCTGATTCCACCCCTTTCGTCACATTACCTTCTTCCGGGGTCCAATCTCCAGCCCCTGCTAGAAACGGATTTTGATACTTGTTAACATAAATGGCCTGGAAGTGACATCAGATGAAGAGAAAATACTTTGTTCATAAGCTTTTTTTTTTTTTTTTAAGATTTTACTTATTTATTTGTCAGAGAGAGAGCACAAGCAGGGGGAGCAGCAGAGAGAGAGGGAGAAGCAGGCTCTCCCCTGAGCAGGAAGCCCGATGCAGGACTCAATCCCAGGACCCTGGGACTGTGAGCTGAGCCGAAGGCAGACACTTAACTGACTGAGCCACCCAGGCACCCTTGTTCATAAGCGTTTGATCCAGTGAATTCCTGTCAATATGCAGGTTGGAGGCTCAGCTCTGACACTGGTAAGCCGAGGTGGGTTGGGGTGGGGGAGATCCTTGGGTAGAGGGGCAGCACTTGACTTTTCTGGATATGCTCTTCCTCAGCTATAAAAGGAGGGTGTGGTTTAGGGTCACAACCTCAGAAGCCTCCAGGGGCCTGGCAGGTCCCTGCATGTGCGCAGAAGGCCGGGGAGACCGGGCT
>NC_048226.1:10275408-10277061 GCF_002007445.2 Ailuropoda melanoleuca
ACTTATTTATTTGTCAGAGAGAGAGCACAAGCAGGGGGAGCAGCAGAGAGAGAGGGAGAAGCAGGCTCTCCCCTGAGCAGGAAGCCCGATGCAGGACTCAATCCCAGGACCCTGGGACTGTGAGCTGAGCCGAAGGCAGACACTTAACTGACTGAGCCACCCAGGCACCCTTGTTCATAAGCGTTTGATCCAGTGAATTCCTGTCAATATGCAGGTTGGAGGCTCAGCTCTGACACTGGTAAGCCGAGGTGGGTTGGGGTGGGGGAGATCCTTGGGTAGAGGGGCAGCACTTGACTTTTCTGGATATGCTCTTCCTCAGCTATAAAAGGAGGGTGTGGTTTAGGGTCACAACCTCAGAAGCCTCCAGGGGCCTGGCAGGTCCCTGCATGTGCGCAGAAGGCCGGGGAGACCGGGCTCTCAGGGGACTTCAGACCTAACCTGGGGGGTGAGGGGAGTGACCACTCCTCAGTTACAGCTGCTCCCTGCCCTCCCCAACCGAGGGCTACAACAGCCTTAGGACAAACAACACAATAGGTCCGCAAGCTTGTGGGGGCATCTCTTCTATCACCCTGTTCTGACTCGGATGCTGTACTATTCTGAACAGTACGAAGTAAGAATCATACAGGCTATGCCCGTATTAAATATTTCATAGGCTTACACACCCTGCCAAGCACTTAATAATAGTAAGGAAAGATTCAGAAGTAACCTGTTAGTGAGAATTAGTTTCTTCAATCCTCCAAGCAAACCAATGATGTAGAAACAGTGATTATCCCCATTTTACAAAGGAGAAAACAGAGACAGAGAAATGTAGTAACTGGCCTGACATGACATTATTAGCAGGTGATGGAACTACAGGAGTCTGACTGGCCTCCAGGCCCCAAACCATGGGGACATGTGGGGCCCCAATGTGCCCATTCCTCAGCCCAGTCCCTGTGGATGCCTTCTCCCCACACCTGGGCCTCTCCACCCCCCACCTGTGTGCTATACCACGCAGCTGTCACCCCATACCAGCTACTTATTACTCACCCTGCCTCCTGCTCTGGACTATCTCTTAGGGCATGCGGGGGGAGGGGGTCTGCCCCCGAGTCCCCCCTATACTGCAGGAGTGGGGCAGTACTAAGGCTGGCCCATCTCCATCTGCCTGGTTCTGCTGCACCCCATTCTAGAGAAGTCTCAGCTGCTGTCATACTGATTCCACATCCCCACTCTCCCACTTCATGAATCCTAGGTGAGAAGGGTCATGGGTCTTCCCAGCCCAAAGAACACCCTCCTGCAAGAAGATGAGCCCTTTGAGGAAGGACAGACAGGTGAGGAAAGGTAACATGAGTCCCTTCCCAAGGAGTTCTGTAAGTAACAGTGTAAGAAGTTGAATGAAGCCTTCCCTGGAGACCTAACGGGTATTCTGGTCAATAGACCAAAGAGATTGAGGAAAGAATGTGGGAAATTTATAGCACAGTTTCCCATGTCCAGATTCAGATCCTCACTCCAGCCCCTCTGCCTGCATGAGCTTGTTGTAAAAATCAAACCAGTTACTGTTGGTGGTGAAAGTGGTTTGTAAATTCGAACACAGGGGCCAGCAATGAAGTATGATCAATTTCCTGAAATTAGCTGGGTGTTAAATAAATTAGAAGTCCAGGGGTGATAGGCCCTACC
>NC_048226.1:10277962-10285001 GCF_002007445.2 Ailuropoda melanoleuca
AGGCTACTGGAAGTGACCCTGATTCCACCCCTTTCGTCACATTACCTTCTTCCGGGGTCCAATCTCCAGCCCCTGCTAGAAACGGATTTTGATACTTGTTAACATAAATGGCCTGGAAGTGACATCAGATGAAGAGAAAATACTTTGTTCATAAGCTTTTTTTTTTTTTTTTAAGATTTTACTTATTTATTTGTCAGAGAGAGAGCACAAGCAGGGGGAGCAGCAGAGAGAGAGGGAGAAGCAGGCTCTCCCCTGAGCAGGAAGCCCGATGCAGGACTCAATCCCAGGACCCTGGGACTGTGAGCTGAGCCGAAGGCAGACACTTAACTGACTGAGCCACCCAGGCACCCTTGTTCATAAGTGTTTGATCCAGTGAATTCCTGTCAATATGCAGGTTGGAGGCTCAGCTCTGACACTGGTAAGCCGAGGTGGGTTGGGGTGGGGGAGATCCTTGGGTAGAGGGGCAGCACTTGACTTTTCTGGATATGCTCTTCCTCAGCTATAAAAGGAGGGTGTGGTTTAGGGTCACAACCTCAGAAGCCTCCAGGGGCCTGGCAGGTCCCTGCATGTGCGCAGAAGGCCGGGGAGACCGGGCTTTCAGGGGACCTCAGACCTAACCTGGGGGGTGAGGGGAGTGACCACTCCTCAGTTACAGCTGCTCCCTGCCCTGCCCAACTGAGGGCTACAACAGCCTTAGGACAAACAACACAACAGGTCCACAAGCTTGTGGGGGCGTCTCTTCTATCACCCTGTTCTGACTCGGATGCTGTACTATTCTGAACAGTACGAAGTAAGAATCATACAGGCTATGCCCGTATTAAATATTTCATAGGCTTACACACCCTGCCAAGCACTTAATAATAGTAAGGAAAGATTCAGAAGTAACCTGTTAGTGAGAATTAGTTTCTTCAATCCTCCAAGCAAACCAATGATGTAGAAACAGTGATTATCCCCATTTTACAAAGGAGAAAACAGAGACAGAGAAATGTAGTAACTGGCCTGACATGACATTATTAGCAGGTGATGGAACTACAGGAGTCTGACTGGCCTCCAGGCCCCAAACCATGGGGACATGTGGGGCCCCAATGTGCCCATTCCTCAGCCCAGTCCCTGTGGATGCCTTCTCCCCACACCTGGGCCTCTCCACCCCCCACCTGTGTGCTACACCATGCAGCTGTCACCCCATACCAGCTACTTATTACTCACCCTGCCTCCTGCTCTGGACTATCTCTTAGGGCATGCGGGGGGAGGGGGTCTGCCCCCGAGTCCCCCCTATACTGCAGGAGTGGGGCAGTACTAAGGCTGGCCCATCTCCATCTGCCTGGTTCTGCTGCACCCCATTCTAGAGAAGTCTCAGCTGCTGTCATACTGATTCCACATCCCCACTCTCCCACTTCATGAATCCTAGGTGAGAAGGGTCATGGGTCTTCCCAGCCCAAAGAACACCCTCCTGCAAGAAGATGAGCCCTTTGAGGAAGGACAGACAGGTGAGGAAAGGTAACATGAGTCCCTTCCCAAGGAGTTCTGTAAGTAACAGTGTAAGAAGTTGAATGAAGCCTTCCCTGGAGACCTAACGGGTATTCTGGTCAATAGACCAAAGAGATTGAGGAAAGAATGTGGGAAATTTATAGCACAGTTTCCCATGTCCAGATTCAGATCCTCACTCCAGCCCCTCTGCCTGCATGAGCTTGTTGTAAAAATCAAACCAGTAACTGTTGGTGGTGAAAGTGGTTTGTAAATTCGAACACAGGGGCCAGCAATGAAGTATGATCAATTTCCTGAAATTAGCTGGGTGTTAAATAAATTAGAAGTCCAGGGGTGATAGGCCCTACCCAAAATATCTTTTTTTTTTTTTTTGAATCAGCATACTTCGGGTTTGGATTTATATGGTACTTAATGGACTCGTATATGAGAATGTTCACTGTTATCTGTTTGGGATTCTTTCTTTAGACCAAGCTGAATTTCCCTTTACAAAATAAAACAGGCATTTTAAGAACAATTCTTTCAGTGCTGATGGTAGCCTATCGATATTTCCGCTTTACAAATTAAAAGAGAAAGTGCCTGGGGAATAATTAAATGTGTCCGGTGGGATATTTCCCTCCTGATGGGAGAGGAGGTAGAATTGGGGGATTTTGAAGCAGCCCTAAGAATATAATACCATGCCACGGAGCTACAAAAATCCTGCCTGATTTGTAAATTTGCGTTTCCATGGCAACTCAAGTATGTAGTTAAATAATCCTCACTGGTCTAGGACTGAATTCCAGCAACTCTTCCTAAACCTTCAGCCTATTCTAATCCCACAGCTGTTGCCATGGAAATGATCAGATAAGATTCAGTCCTGGAGGCAGATGGGCCTATGGTGGAAGCTAAGTCCATAGAGCCCCCCAAATATGAGGCTTTTGTTTTGCTTTGCTTTTGTTTTGCATTTTCCCCCCAGTCTTTGAACCACAGAAGGCAGCTGCCTCCAATGAGAGGCTAAGGTAGGATGATATCATGAAAATTCGTCTTGGGGTTTGGCCATCTGGAGCAAATGAGGAAAAGTCCACTCAAAATACTAGCGCAGAATGGAAAATTGGGATGCTTTGTTTTGACTCGTTTTTGGATGTTTGCTCTAAGAGATCATCACACAAGGGATTTGCTTGTGCATGTTGGTGTCTCAGAAGTGATTTCCAGGCCACAGCCTGGCCCCTGCAAGGAGGGTCACACCGGGCCACTTGGCGCTGACTTGGCCAGCGCAGGAGGGGTCATAAGTTCTTCATTGTGCACGGTTGATGGGAGTGGGTCACCTACCCCTAGGGCTCACTCAGGTTGTACCAGCCTTGTCCTTAAAAAAACCAGCGACGGACTTTTTCTGTGCCTTCACCAGTATTCTTTTGTCATATGCATTCTTGCAGACAGATTGTTTGGAAAGACCTATAGTTAAATCATTGTTTCCAAGCATCTATGTCGATGAGGTGGTGCTTTGTTTGAAATAGAAAAAGCAATTCCTAGTTTCTTTCCTTTGAACAGTGTGATTTCCTACATTGTAAAGTCTTTGCCAGATACTTCATGGAGGTGGAGATGGGGCGGGTGGGGGGTGACCAGCCCCCAAAGCAACTGTGCCTTTCAGTGAGATGCGTTCCCTGCACGGTGCAAGCCCGCAGGTGTCAGAGGAGAACGAGACAAAACTCACAGTAACATTTACAGAACCCCAGACATGGAAGGGACCTTCCAGGGGCTCCGGCAATTACCGTGAGCAGTTTTCAGAGGCAGAACCTGAGGTCTCACCGGGTAGGATTCCTGCACGTTTCCTCTGTAGCTCTTCCCCCGCTGCCGCTGCTTACCAAAGGACCCAAGCGATACAGCTGTCCCTACCTTCGTTCTCTTCACCCTGGGGAGCCCCGGCTGAATTCCTCCAGCGTAGTGCTTATCGATTATTGCCTTTTAGAAGCTTTACTCATACACACTCTGCATCATTTCATAAACTTTGACTTACATACAATGTGTTCAATAAACATCTATTGAATTAATAATTAATTATTGTAATTAATAATTCATTGTTAATGTAATAATAATGTAGTATATAATTCGAGGCATCCGTGCAGTGTTTGGAATAAGAAGCTGTTATCACACTGCTAATATTTATCTTGTTCCCTGTGACTCCGGGCTAACCATAGTTACAGAATGACACAAAGGCGACTTTTAGAATCTGCCTTGCGCGTTCTGGGCAAGTCGTACGTTGGAGGTGGTAAAGGTTCAGCTTCTCAGTGACACAGAGTAGCATTTTACTGTTGCTCTTGTCCTGTCCGATTTCGTCACAGTAAGTGATATTGAAAAGAGACAAGGGCCGAATCATTTTTTAGATGAGGAAAACGAAAAACTGAGACTGTAGGTTTGCTGTTCTCCAGCTGACTTTGGTGACCCCAGCCAGGGCTGCGAGGGTGCTTTCCCTGAATAAACGCTGGCTCCATCGCCTACCACTCGTGCCTAAGCACCCCATGAGCCAGTGCAGGTAGCCGTCCTGTGACCCACGTGCTGTTCAGATCATCCGTCCAGCCCTTGTATTAATTCAAAACTTTGTGGACGCCCTGTTCTCCAGAAGCTGAGGTCTACCGACTTTCAGAGAAGACTCTTTGAGTGTACAGGAATGTGTGCTGGTTACTGTGGGGTTAACCAGGTCACTTCCACACGCTGAGAAGCTCTGGGTTGGCAGTTCAGAGTCATCTGGAGGAAGATGGCCCAGATACGGCCATGCTAAGTGTCTGTCTTCAGATCCTCTGTCTCCAGATCCAGTCAGGTTTCAAATCCCCACCACTGCAGCTCTGAATATCTCTAAAATTTCCCCTCTCTCATGCCACCATCATCTCCCTCCTCAGACAACTGTGGTATAGCCTTGATTTATCTCCCAGATGGCCTCTTGGCCCTATTCAATGCAAGACCAACTCACTGTTTTAAAAAACCCAAATCTGGTCCCGTCATTGTCTTGTTTAAAACCAACCTACCTTCCTTCCTTCCTTCCTTCCTTCCCTTTAAGATTTTTTGTTTCTTTATTTGAGAGAGAGAGAGAGAGACTCCCCATTGAGCATGGAACCTGATGCAGGCCTCAATCCCAGGACCCCGAGATCATGACCTGAGCTGAAGGCTGACGCTTAACCAACGGAGCCAACCAAGTGCCCCTTGTTTAAAACCTTTCAATGACTCCCCTCTACCTGAGTTTAAAATCAAAAACCCTTAGTATGGCTTTGCACACCGGTCCTCTTCCCATCTCCCTGGTGCAGCCCACAGCCACCCCCTCTGCATTTCTCAGGCTCCAGTCACACCCGCAGGTCCGCAATGTGCACACCATGCCTGGAGCACTCCTGCCTCTGCCCCTTGCTCCGGGCTGACGTCTACTCACCCTGCAGCCTTAGCTTAGGGGATGATTTTGCCCTTAGAGTTAGGAGTGGAAAGTAGAGTTGAGTATCAGGATGTTTTGTGGCCCTGGGCAGTGCTGTGGGCCAAAGCTTCTTGCTTCCTTCCTACCCTCTGGTTTTTAGAAGGAGCTGTTTGTCCTCAGCTGAAATGCAGGGATGAGTGCCAGGGAGGCTCCCAGAGCTTCAGGTAGTGGCTGAGATGTGGCCTCATGCCACGCAGAGCTGCTGCGGGGTTGGCTGCAGGAAGGGCATACCCGAGAGACAAGCCTTCTGCCCCAGTTCTGTCAAGAACCCAGGTGCTCCCCAAGTCAGGCTCAAACTACTCAACTAAGTGACAGTGCCTGTAACGGTGACAGGCTCTGCACCTTTGCCCACCGATTACACATGCAGGTATGTGCAAACGCTCTGTTCTGAATACATTTTCCGGGCAGTCACGGCCCCACACTGCATGCTGTTTTCCCGGAGCTCCAGTCCCTCCACTTTCCTTCCCTCCTTCCTGCCTTCTCTCCTGACTCCGATGGAGCCGTTGCAAGGGAGAGCCTCTTGCCCTACAAGGGATGAGAAGGTCAGCTAGGTGTGGCTTTGCCACCTGCCGCGGCATCCTCCTAACACAACCCCTTTCCAGGCCAAAAGCAATTAGATGGTCAGATTCTTCCTTCCCAAGCTTATTACAGAATTCCTCAAAGCTCTTACATCTTTCCAGGGACACTGTAAAACCTTTGTCACATTTCCGGAACTCCTTTCCCATCTGGACCAGCCTGCCCTGGAACTGCCATTGTTTTAAAGCCCTACAGTGCCATATTAGGGTCTGGATGGAATCCAGAATCATGGAGGCACTGAAAAATTGGGCAAACTTTCTGGAAATACAGTTAGCTAAGAGATTTTTGTTCTTTTTAAATCTCACTATATGGAGCCTCTTGTCACTCAGAAGCAGAACTGGCAGCTTTTTTATGTTCACACGTCTTCATTGGAAACGAGTCCAACTTAAATCTATTTCTCTTGCCCTCACCACTAAAGCCACGTTCCCAGCTCTCCCTTTATTCAAACACATATTGGGCACCCGCTGTGTGCCAAGCTCTATCCTGGGTTCTGGAGGCGTGGAGCTCAGAGAGACACTGTTTATGTTGTAAGGTTGTCCCATTCCAGGACAAAGCACTGTGAGGGGTGCCCCTGGAACTGCAAACTGGGAGGACCCCCCTGCCCTGAGAAGCTCACTGCCTGTGCCTGCTGCTCCCTGATACCTAGCCCCTGGTCGCCTGTGGATGTTAAGCACTGAAATGCAGCTGAGGGACTGAATTTGCAATTTTCCTTAATTTCGATTAACTTTGATTTTAAAACGAAGACCTTCTTCCATTACTGGAAAACTTGTAAGTATACTCAGAACAACTTGAGAATGTGGGTCTCCTTTTTGAACTCTAAATTCTAGGAAGTGTAAGTAGCGATCGAGTCTTCCCAATGAAAATGGATCAACGACGCTGAGATGTGCTATAAAGTGTAAAACGCACACATTCTAAGACTTAGTATGAAAAGAAGACTGTAAAATGTCCCATTCATAATGGACGTTTATTACATGTTGAAAGCACACTACTTTGCTTATATTGGGTTGAATTAAAAAATATATATATATATTTAAAGATTTTATTTTTCATTTCATTGAGAGAGAGAGAGAGCACAAGTGGTGGGGAAGGACAGAGGGAGAGGGAGACACTCAGCATGGAGCCTTACCTCCCAGCTCCATCCCAGGATCTTGAGATCATGACCTGAGCTGAAGGCAGATGCTTCAACAACTGAGCCACTCAGGAGCCCAAATAAAATATATCATTAAAATTAATCACTTGGGGTTTTATTTTCAGTTTTGAAACTGGCTTCTAGAAAAAAAAATTTTTTTAAGAAAATTTGAAATTACATACGTGGTCCATGGGATGTTGGATAATAGCGTTCTAGAAGAAGAAAGAGATGAGGAAATTAAAAATTAAAATTTCGTGTGGTGATGTGTGTGATAGAGAAGTGAGGAACCAAAGGGGTAGGGTGTCTCCTACTGGGGGTGTGTGGGACGTCGCAGGCCTGTGGAATTAGAGAAGAGAGAAAAGGGTGTTCCTATCACAAAACTTGACAGGTGCAAAGAAAAGGAAGCACAGATAAACCTC
>NC_048226.1:10293586-10295438 GCF_002007445.2 Ailuropoda melanoleuca
CCCTGCCCTGAGAAGCTCACTGCCTGTGCCTGCTGCTCCCTGTTACCTAGCCCCTGGTCGCCTGTGGATGTTAAGCACTGAAATGCAGCTGAGGGACTGAATTTGCAATTTTCCTTAATTTCATTAACTTTGATTTTAAAACGAAGACCTTCTTCCATTACTGGAAAACTTGTAAGTATACTCAGAACAACTTGAGAATGTGGGTCTCCTTTTTGAACTCTAAATTCTAGGAAGTGTAAGTAGCGATCGAGTCTTCCCAATGAAAATGGATCAACGACGCTGAGATGTGCTATAAAGTGTAAAACGCACACATTCTAAGACTTAGTATGAAAAGAAGACTGTAAAATGTCCCATTCATAATGGACGTTTATTACATGTTGAAAGCACACTACTTTGCTTATATTGGGTTAAATTAAAAAATATATATATATATATATTTAAAGATTTTATTTTTCATTCCATTGAGAGAGAGAGAGAGCACAAGTGGTGGGGAAGGACAGAGGGAGAGGGAGACACTCAGCATGGAGCCTTACCTCCCAGCTCCATCCCAGGATCTTGAGATCATGACCTGAGCTGAAGGCAGATGCTTCAACAACTGAGCCACTCAGGAGCCCAAATAAAATATATCATTAAAATTAATCACTTGGGGTTTTATTTTCAGTTTTGAAACTGGCTTCTAGAAAAAAAAAATTTTTTTAGAAAATTTGAAATTACATACGTGGTCCATGGGATGTTGGATAATAGCGTTCTAGAAGAAGAAAGAGATGAGGAAATTAAAAATTAAAATTCCGTGTGGTGATGTGTGTGATAGAGAAGTGAGGAACCAAAGGGGTAGGGTGTCTCCTACTGGGGGTGTGTGGGACGTCGCAGGCCTGTGGAATTAGAGAAGAGAGAAAAGGGTGTTCCTATCACAAAACTTGACAGGTGCAAAGAAAAGGAAGCACAGATAAACCTCCTACCTTGAGAATGTAAATGAATTAGAGTGTTTACTGTGATTGGCAATCAAAGCAGGATCAGAAATTGAAGGACCTTGTGCCCCAAATGAAGGGACCTGAGCCTTACCCTACAGACCATGAGGAACCATCGAGATACTTTAAGGAAAGTGGCCGAGCGGAGTAGAAGCAGGTGACTCTGAAAAGTGTCCCCCACCTGCACAGGACAGCCAGGCAGACATCCAGGGGTCCAGCCTGCCCCCTGACGGAAGGGAAGCTCAGTGAAGGAGGGGGGAGGTGGCAAGGAACNTGCCCCCTGACGGAAGGGAAGCTCAGTGAAGGAGGGGGGAGGTGGGAAGGAATGATCCAGATTGCCGCTCTCCCGTGGGAATAACAAAGTCAGTCATAGATAGGAGTTTTCAGAAAAAGAAGGAATTTTATATATATTAATGATCATGTGACTGCCTTTTCTGAAAAAAGATCAAGTTCTTCTTGGAAAGTACACACCAAACCTGTGAAAACAAATACATATATTTGGGAAGGCAAGTTACAACCAGAGAACTTTGAAAATATGAGCTTCTGACAACCCAAATCAATTAATTTATACCCTGTGGCATGAAAAATGCAATTATACCAAGAAGAAAAAAACTGGCCACATTGTGAAGACAGATTTCCCAGGATTACAGCCAACCTTGACATTATTCTGATTCTGTTTATTTGACTGCTCTGTGTGGTCAGGCCTCACTTTCATGTTCTTGGCCTTGGGACCCTTCGGGCAAACGGCTATGAATACAAATATTCTAGCTCTTTCTTGGGATTCTCTCCTTAGGTGCTGACTGCATCATCCGTTCTAACCTCATTTCATTACTAATTTACATTTACTTTCCTACCAGGAGGTCATAGGTGTGCTTTGTTTTGTT
>NC_048226.1:10295538-10297003 GCF_002007445.2 Ailuropoda melanoleuca
CCTGCCATTTGGGAATCACATGTCGTTCTCTATCTCCCCAGAAGGATCGAATGAGTCAGAGCTTAAAATGTGTAAAATGCCTCAGGCTTCTTAGAAGAATAATGTTCTAGAAGTAAAAATAGAAATATAGATTTATAAGCATCACAGGAAATGCCTCGGGTTTAATCAACACAAATGGTGAGTGGTTATCGGGCAGGTTCTTGGCCCATGTTTGAGAGCAAGAGTCGGGAGGCTGGGGCCCCGTGCTACTGCACGTCCAGCCTCTTTGCCGAATGGGCCATTCACTTCATTGTCCCTGACTGGCACTTCCTAATGTGGGAAATTAAAATACTCTCTGTCCTCTATACCCCAGGGGCCTGTGAAGAGAATGGCATAAAATATCTTCCCCAGATCTAGCTGAGGAGGGAACACTTTCCACTGTGCACCACTAGAAGTGGCAAATTTTTGAGGACAATAGTCATGATTCTGGTGGTTGGTGTCACTGTTGGCTACGCTCTCCACGCCCAGCACGTACCCAGGCTCTCGGCCAACCACAGGCTCCCAATCAACGTTGTCCAGTGGAAGCATTATTTCTCTCGGGGAGGTCTTCCCATGACGTTGTGTTGAGAGATCCTCTTTCCCTCCATACTTTTTTCTTTTATGAATTCTTTTTTTTTTTAAGGATTTTATTTTATTTGACAGAGAGAGAGACAGCCAGAGAAAGAGGGAACACAAATGGGAGAGGAAGAAGCAGGCTCCCAGCGGAGCAGGGAGCCTGATGAGGGGCTCGATCCCAGGGTCCTGGGATCACGTCCTGAGCGAAGACAGACCCTTAACGACTGAGCCACCCAGGCACCCCTCTTTTATGAATTCTTTTTTTTTTTTTTTTAAGATTTTATTTATTTATTCGACAGAGACAGAGACAGCCAGCGAGAGAGGGAACACAAGCAGGGGGAGTGGGAGAGGAAGAAGCAGGCTCATAGCAGAGGAGCCTGATGTGGGGCTCGATCCCATAACGCCGGGATCACGCCCTGAGCCAAAGGCAGAAGCTCAACCGCTGTGCCACCCAGGCGCCCCACTCTTTTATGAATTCTTAAAGCCCTCTTCTTTCACCTCCCATATGCATACCTTAGTCTCTGATTTTTCTTTTACTTTTTTGTTAAGGTTTTATTTATTTATTTGAGAGAGAGGGGGAGAGAGAGAGAGTGTTAAGGTTTTATTTATTTGAGAGAGGGGGGAGAGAGAGAGACAGTGGGGAGGGGCAGAGGGAGAGGGAGAAGTAGACTCCCCACTGAGCAGGGAGCCTGACCGAGGACTCGACCCCTGGACCCTGAGATCATGACCTGAGCCGAAGGCAGATGCCTAACAGACTGAACCCCCCTGTGTCCCTAGTCCCTGATTTTTCAAGGCTAGCCCTCCATGCCGATTGTTCACCCAGCCTCACTCGTGGGTCAGATGACGCCTCGAGTTTGGTCTCATCTACGTG
>NC_048226.1:10305635-10315585 GCF_002007445.2 Ailuropoda melanoleuca
TGGGGCTCGATCCCATAACGCCGGGATCACGCCCTGAGCCAAAGGCAGAAGCTCAACTGCTGTGCCACCCAGGCGCCCCACTCTTTTATGAATTCTTAAAGCCCTCTTCTTTCACCTCCCATATGCATACCTTAGTCTCTGATTTTTCTTTTACTTTTTTGTTAAGGTTTTATTTATTTATTTGAGAGAGAGGGGGAGAGAGAGAGTGTGTTAAGGTTTTATTTATTTGAGAGAGGGGGGAGAGAGAGAGAGAGTGGGGAGGGGCAGAGGGAGAGGGAGAAGTAGACTCCCCACTGAGCAGGGAGCCTGACCGAGGACTCGACCCCTGGACCCTGAGATCATGACCTGAGCCGAAGGCAGATGCCTAACAGACTGAACCCCCCTGTGTCCCTAGTCCCTGATTTTTCAAGGCTAGCCCTCCATGCCGATTGTTCACCCAGCCTCACTCGTGGGTCAGATGACGCCTCGAGTTTGGTCTCATCTACGTGTTGTCTGCCAGACCTTTGTTTCTCATTCCTCCCAGTCTGAGCTGTAGAAAATCTGTGACCTCCCTCATCTTTCATACACCCACACATGACTTTGAAATTTCATTTCGCACATCAACACTTCTGTGGTTTTCTCGTGCTTTTTTTTTTTCTTCAAATCAGCAAATTGTTTGTCTCATTGTCAGAAAAACTCTCTTTCTCTCTCTTCCTTCTTTTATACAGTTCAACTTCTGCTACCACTATCATCTTTCTCATCATGCGGGTTCTCTTTTGGGTAGACCCATGATTTTGACACAGTTTACAGCCTCCCTCCTTCCCCACCTTCAGTGCCTGGGCTTCTGCATAGCGTGAGGCTGTGTGCTGATTGTTTCCTTCTGGGTTGGGGCCATTATCGATGCCAGAATATGTTATGATCACAGAGTATTTGGTCTCGAAGAACTTCTGCGAATACAATGCATTTGGGAAAGGGCAAGAGCGAGAAGATGGGCCACCATTTAAATAGCACACTGGCGCTTCTATGGCAAACAGGAATGCCATCACATTCTCTCAAGCTCTAATGAGTCCTTTGTCTCACTAGACAGAATGTTTTTCAGGATTACAGGAGTTTGTGTTCTTTCCTATCTTATTCTACTTGCTCACTGCTCTTCTCAGTGTGATTCCATTGTTCTAGGCCAGCCAGAGGACAGAAAGAGATGAGAAGGAGGATAGCTGTAACAGTAACAACTAATATTTCTAGAGGCTTCACCAGATAAGCCAGGCATCCTTCTAAGCCCTGTGGCTCCTTTTAGCCTCCAGCAATCCTGTGATGTGGGCACAATTATGATCCCAATGTTATGTAGGAGAATGTTGAGGCATCGAGTTTAAGTAAATTGTTCAAGTTAGGCTGCTAGTTAGAGATGGAAGATAAACAAGGACTTAAAAGCCGCATGAAATTCACAGCTGTGTCTGCAAAAGAGGTTGAACCACTAGTACCAATGGGCTCACAGCATCTTACAGTGTGTCTTGGTGAGAGGGGTCCCAGGCAGCATGGTGATGGTGTCAAATATGCAAGGCAGCTGTAAGTGTTGGAGGAAAATGCCTCAGCACACAAGAACTGCTAATTGAAGAGAGGAAACCAGTTTCATGACCCAGTTATATGAAGTCAAAGTTTAGGGTTTTCTACCCCAAAGTAAGTGCCATCATAGTGGGACAGGAATGCTTTCCGATGGAAGTACTACTAGCTGAAAGCCATGGACAGCAGAAGTCAAATGGTAGCTACCATTTCACACTGGTGACCAAAGGGACAGCAGATGGGGATTCTCTGTTAACGGTGCTAAAATCCATCTGATTGGATCTGTGTTACTGACTCCATTGCGATTTCACTCCCTGACCTTTCTCCTTGTTTCCATGGGACACTTTAGATTGATAAGTAGGGAATGAAGGGGGAAAGGAGTTGGTTTTCATGATGGAATGTATAAACACAGACGTTGGTGCTAAATCATCATAAAACTTCAAAAACACCAAAAGTCATGAATTGAATAATGCCTCCTGCCAGGAAACTCACTGTCGTTACTCAAACATTTACAGACTTCTCAGCAGTGGTTTCCCATCCATGAACATAATCATGGCCATTCCTGAAGGCTTCCCCCATCTTGTCCAACTGCTGAGCCCCTACTCATTCTTTAAGTTCCTGCTCATCTAACTCTTAGGAAAACCTTTCATCCTGCTAAGCGGTATGAGTGATACCTTTCTCTGTATCCCAGTAGCAATTTGTGCTTCTTTCTTTGAGCAGTTACCCTATTGCACTGTAATCCTTTCTTTATTGCATTGCTGTGAACAGACTGTGAGTATCTCTAGGACAGCAGCCCCATTGTATAGACTCTATACTATAGATCTCCAGTATTCAGAGCATCAGGATTACCACGTAGCAGGTATTCAGTAAATACACGGAGAGATGAATGAGATCATGAATGAACAAGTCTGTTGACCAACCCTTGGTCTACCTTTCAATTACTTTAAAGCACTTGTTGTAACCATTGTTGTCCCAGGGTTTGATCGTAAAAACAGAACCACGATGAGTGATACAGGAGAAGAGATTTATTATAAGCATTAGACCTCGCACAATTGTGAAAGCTGGTTAAACGGTGTAAAGCTATTGCCTTCATCTGATGCCAGAGCTGAAGTCAGCTGTGCAGGCAGTCAGGAAGGAAAAATGGATGTGAAGTGGGGAAGCAAGGACAGACTAGAACCCGTGAGAATGAATTGGTACACACATCCGCCTCCAACCTCAATAATGCAGGTGCTATTGGTGCCTTTTACCGTGGAGTCGCATGTGTACCTTGGCCAAAATTCAGTGCAGCTGGCGGAAGAGGTCTGACACAAGTTGAAGAAGCTGCGGGCATGGTGCTGCTCTCTGCCAACAAGGCAAGCCAACAGAGCATGAGCTACAACAGTGCCTGATAATCCAACACTGACCTTCCAAATCTGGCACTAATTATTCCCATGGCCGACCCTAACCAGGAACCATGGGATGGGGTTGGGAATTCTGGGAAATGTAGTTCCAGTTTAGCCAAGCTGACAATACACACAATCACCACAATAGATATTCTATCAACAGCCTGACCCAAGTGAAACCTGAGCCCCATTTTGACACCTGAGCTTCCATCTTTATTAGGACACACGCACATGAGGAGGGAATCCGAAGAACGGGAAACGGCAATCACCAGGCAGCTATGGAAGTTTGCATTATTGGCTCCCATTCCTCACCCCTCCCTGCATCCACACCCTTGATTGCCTGATGGTGGGCAGGTTGTACGTTCCTGAGCTCTGACTTTGGGCATGGCCATGCAACTGACTTTGGCCAGTGACATATGGGTAGGAGGGATAATGAGGTAGGTTCGAGCCTCGGTTAAGAGGCTGCACATGTTTCCACTTGCCCTCTTGCTCTTTTGCTGTCCCCATGAGAAGACTGTGCCCAGGCTAGCCCACGGATCCTAGGAGGAGTGTCTGAAACACGTGGAGCCACACAGAGCCAGTGCAGCTACGGGGGCACTAACAATTCATGATTGTTTTAAGCTCCGCGCTGTGGCATTGTTTATTACACAACAATAATTAATCAACACAACTCAAAGCAGACGGAAGAGGGGGCCACTTGGATGCCTCTCTCTGAGCAGCCAAAGCTCAGCTTTTTCGTGAGCATCGAGGCCAGCCATGCCGCCCTCCACTTACCTGCCATTCTCATGTCCAAAACTTTGCAACTGTTTTTTGCGCAATGAACCATGTGGAGTAGGAAGTGTGGCTCTTGGGGGAAAGAGGGGAAAGAAGACATCTCTGATGTGGGCCATCCCTGGCCAGCCATGGCACAGAAGGGAGACCCATCAGTCTGGAGCCAGAGGCTGCAAATTTGATGAAGCTAAAGTTAGGGTGTGTACAGAGAAGGTCAGGACTTGGTAGGACTGGGAGTTCTTCTAAAATGATTTTATTTTCAGGTGCGATTTGGCTGATGGACAGCTGAGGAGCTTGTATCTGCACACCAGCTGCGTAAATAGCTTCTTCTGATGGTTTCCCACCACCTGCAGGATAAGGGCCAATTCCCTCAACAGGACAAGTAAGGTGCTTCTCTGACCTGGCCTCCCTGTACCTTCGGGGACCGCTCCAGCCCCTCCTTATTACTCCTGCTCTCTCACACCTGCAAGTTCTCCGTGTCTAGAATGTTCTTCTCTCTTCTTTACCTGGCAGGTTCCTACTCATTCTGCAGAGGCTACCGGAAATGTTCTATTTTCTCTGTGGTTTTCCTACTCTTTTCCACTTGCAGCCTCCTAGCCCACCCCAAGGCAGAATCATCGCTCCTCCAAGTACTGTCGTGGGTATGTTGCTGCCTTCTCCATTAAATTATGCCTTTTTGTGGGCAGGGAGTGGGTCCCCCACACCACTACATCCTTCCTTAGTGTCTAACCCAAAGCCTGGCCTGAGAAAGGTGAGCAGTAGATTACGGCCACTGAGATTCAGTTGCTAAGATACTTTTCAAGGGGACCAAAGTTGTTCTCTACTGAAGCTTGTATTGTTATCCCAAAAGGTGACCTCCTAGGGTGTTGTTGATAATCACCAGATGTCAAGGCAAAGACATGGATGCTTCAATTCTTTTTAGAAAGGAGGTCAGCTGGGAATAAGAGAAGAGCCTGAAACTTAAAATATACCTAAAAAAATCTCAGACACATGAAACAACTAAATTCCTGTCTAATGCAAAATAGCTTAACAGAAACCCGTTTTAAATGGACCACTTACATAAATGCTCAGAGGACATGTGCTTATCAGGGTTTTCACTTGGCTTCAGAGCCTGCCCTTGCAAACATCGACATTTTCTTTTTCCAGAGTGCTCCCTCATTTCCCAAACACCACTCCTTAAGCTTTCAACCCTTAAAAAAGCTGAACCAATGTTTTCGCCTTCTTAAATTCACGATAGAGGAGTCAAAGCCGTACTTTGGTGAAGTAACAGGGAGGCCTCCTCTTCTTTCGGTTTTGGATGTAGCAGAAAGGGAGTTCTGTCTGTCATTGACCTTCACGCTTTGCCCAGAGAGAGGCCTCATCACCTCCCACGCGTAGGAGCAGCCTTGTACCCTATCCAGGGACGCCCATTCTCAGAGCAATCGGCAAATCCCGTTGCCACTCTGCCGTCTGCAGCCCAGTAGACCCCGCCAGGAGGGGGCGTGAGAGAGCGCCTCAGAGGCCGCAGGCGCAGGAAGGCACTTGTTTCTTCTGCTTTCTGTTCCTTTCAGGCTCTGGTAGCTTCTTCACCTCCACAGCAGCAGATAAATTTTTCAACATTTGCAACAGTTTTCAACATTTGCAGAAAATAGCTTACTGTACCTTCCTTCCCCATAGACGCAAGGCATATCGCCTCTAAAGGGTCTGAGTTTAAATTCCCCAAGAATCCACCTCTACATTTTAAAAACTTCCGGTCTCTCCACTTTGTCCCTCCAGCCCTAGAGGTGGTTGCTACATTTGCAACACCCTGAAACCTTTGAATTGTCTTTCTCCCCCTCCTCTCATATAACTATGTAATGACTTTATACCTAGTTAATCATTCTTGATATTAAATTCTCTCTGTTGAAGTAACTGGTGTGATTTTTGTCTCCTGAGTGGACCCCCTGATAGGGGGCTGGCATCTGAAAATATTCGGCTGCCCTTTCCCTCCCCTGCACGCACTGGGAGGCTTCCTACGGTGCAAATGTTCCTGTTAGGATGTCCTGATCGGCAGGCCTGGGGTGTACCCCCCTGCGGTGGTCTCACACTCCCCAGCCAGTCACCACTCCAGCCCCCCTTCTGATCACCGGGGTCTCATGCTCACATCCCCAGCACCCACCCTTGTACCATAGCTCACAGCCTGGGCTTCTGCTCTGCTCTTCCTCAAGACTTTCCAAACCCCTAGCCTATGTTAAGGCCCCTGATTGTTTTTTTTTTATTTATTTTTTATTTTTTTTTTAAGATTTTATTTATTTATTCGACAGAGATAGAGACAGCCAGCGAGAGAGGGAACACAAGCAGGGGGAGTGGGAGAGGAAGAAGCAGGCTCATAGCGGAGGAGCCTGATGTGGGGCTCGATCCCATAACGCCGGGATCACGCCCTGAGCCGAAGGCAGACGCTTAACCGCTGTGCCACCCAGGCGCCCCAAGGCCCCTGATTGTTAACAACTGGCTCTATGGGTTGGGGGAGGTGGGGGGAGTCCTGTTTTGTAGCTTTTGTCGATTTCTGTGGTGTGTGACCACTCCCACTATGGCCAATTTCACGGAACGTGGGACTGGGGAGAGATTCACAGTATCACTTCATTATATAGCAGTTTCACTATATAGGTAAAAACGGACACATAATCGCGAGGGCATGAATAATAGGAACATGTAGTAAAATAATAGAAAGTGTTGATGATGATTTATTTCCTTTGTTCTTCACCTAATTTATTGAATTGTGATTTCACCTGACTTTAATTGTTAATGGCTCTGTTTAATAACTGGGTTGCAGACTTTCTGAACACTTAACGGTTAGCTCCCACCGCCAATAAGAGCTAGCTCTAGTATACCATGAGTCAGAGCTGCGTCCGCTAAGTGTCCCCACCACCCTGTGCGTCCGTGGAATCCTGGGTCCATGCAGAACAAGCACAACATGAAAAACACCTCCCTGGGGTTCAGTAAATCCAGGCTGCCCTTTTATTTCATCCCATCGCCCCAGTCACACACCCTAGATACAAACCAATGATGTGGGAGACCAGCCTGCAAGGTGTACAAATACAGATACCCCAGAACTCCAGGGATACCAGCCTCCTACCATTAGAAAGGGATCATGGGGTTTCTCCACCTTTGTCCAGAACTGCTTTGAGGGTTTTCCTTTTGTGAAAAGTCATCAGCTGACTTGAGAAAGAAAATGCAGAAGAGGACAAATCAGAAGAAAGGCAGGGGCAGGGGATGACTTGGGGCAGTGGAAATATCTACTCTTGGCCCTGGATCCTAGACTTTGATCAACCTTGATTAAGACCTACCAGTTCTCTTACTTCAGAGCCCCGAATTCCCCACAAGTCTCTGAAGGTCAACAGGTCTTTCCAGCAAACATGGTGTCTGAAACCTCCCTGAGGTTTTTACCCTCCCAGGACTCAAGCTCAGCAAGCAGAGTTCATGTTCAAGTTCATTTCCCTCTCCAGCACCCACTAATATCTATTTCTCTCACTTCCCGTTCATTCCCCAACCTCCCCCACTTCTCAGGAGCTCAGAAAATCTCCATTTTTTTAAGGCTGGAAACTTTGGAACTAAATCCAAGGAAACTCTTCTTTTTGGCTTTCCATTTGACTTGCCTCAATCAGTGGACAGTGAGGGTTTAACTATTGAAAAGCAAAGGAAGAGAGAACACAAAGACAAAACTAGTTAATATTTCTGTGATGGCTTCTCTGAGTCTCAAAGATGATAAGTATTAACTACTGAGATTGTAAGGTGAAATCTCATTTAAATTCTTGATACTTCTATAAAGAAGACCCTTGTGCTGGGCTCCCCACTGCATCAAAAGTCTTTGGTGAAATGTTAATGTATACTGGTTGTATCTCAGGGATCTCTTGATGCAAATGCTTGGCTTAATCCAAATCAAAATGGTAAAACTTTGACCAGAGTTAACACTTGAATAATAGATATCAAGTCGTAACCTTGAATTAAACCCAGCAACAAATTAGTTGCTAATTTTGCAAGTCAGTTCAGGTCCATTAATAGCTAATGTTTTTTTTAAATTCTGCTTATTTATTTTAGGTAATCTCTCCACCCAGTGTGGGGCTTGAACTCATGACCAAGATCAAGAGTCACATGGTCCTCCAACCAGGCGCCCCAAGACCTGATGTTTTTAAATGCTCGCGTGTGCTAGGCACAGGACCAAGTGCAGCTGGCCAAGGAGGTAGGCACTATTTTGCACCCATTGTACAGGTGGGGGTATGGAAGCACTACATGTACCTGCCTAAGGTCACGTGGTTAGTAATGGCAGAGACAGGATTCGAACCCATCCAGTCTGATGGAGGTATGCTGAGCTTATTGTCATTTTTCCCAATGAGGAAATTGAGGCTCAGCACAGGAGAAGAGCCCTGAAGATGTCCCACAGCTAGGACGTGGCTGAGCTGAGATCTGACCTCTGGCACTGTCCATCTCCGACATGCTCCTTCTTAACAGCACTTCTCCGCACGGAGGAGCAATGATGGAGAGAGTCCCCAGGCACACATTACTCGAATTACACTTAACTACTGCAGAGGCTCATTATGCATTTTCATCTTCTTAGTGCTTTCTAATTAAAAAGGAGGGGAGTGCTGATCTTTTTGATCTCTAACTTCTGTTTTCTCTGCGTGGAAAGCAGAGGCCCCCAACGAGAACCTTTGCATAATAGAGCCGATTGTATTGTCATTAGCTATTGAAGTGCAGACTTCTCTGAGGTCCCTTTTTACTGGAGAGAGTTAATTAACAACACAGCCACTAGTCACTTACCTGTGCTCAGTCTTGATTGCAAAGAATATGTGAACACACTAAGTCACCTTATAGTCTCAAAGTGTGCCCCTACGGTAGCTGGCTTTAATTAATGATAATGATAGTAATAATATTAATACTATTTCACATCAATTGAGGCTTACTAAGGACCAGGTACTCTGCTAAGTGATTTTTATTTAATCCTCCCAAGAACTTCACTGTGAAGCAGACACTGCTATTTTCCCTCTGCACCTTGCTGAGGGAAAGCCAGAGGTGACGGTTCAATGAATGGGACAGAGCCCCCAAAGTGCATGCCACCCCAGGCTGGTACCTTGAGCCTTGAGGGCCTCCATGTCTCAGGCAATGGGGATAATAACTCAGTTCTTGGGGCGCCTGGGTGGCTCAGTCATTAAGCGTCTGCCTTCGGCTCAGGGCGTGATCCCAGAGTCCTAGGATCGAAGCCCCACATTGGGCTCCTCTGCTGGGAGCCGGCTTCTTCCTCTCCCACTCCCCCTGGCTGTGTTTTCCCCTCTCACTGGCTGTCTCTCTCTCTCTGTCAGATAAATAAAATCTTAAGAAAAAAAAAACAACTCAGTTCTTTTTATATTGAAACAGGACACCCCTTTACTCATGAAATCATGAGTCATGAAATCTATGAAATGGAAAAAAAAAAAAAAGACCTTCCCAGCAATAAACTGAAGTTACAGACCATTTGACTGTAACTACGGAAACCGTCACAAGACTCTCGAGTTTGGGAAAATGGCAGCAAAGCCCAAAGCAAGTAGCAATCCATCCTCCCAACTGGTGCCCCCATGACTGAGACTTGGACAAGGAAGAGGATGGGCGGTCTCTGAGGGGCCGTGTGCAAACTCAGCTAAGTGTTGCAAGCTGCCGACTCTTCTAGTTAAGGCTGATTCTTCACAGCACAGGAAGGGCCCGGTGCCACACTCAGGTGGTGTGGGCACTGGGCACGAAACACAGATCACGGAATTAGGAGACTGCAATCAGACCCCTTTTGCAGTCTTTTATGCGTGACTTCACAATCTACTTCCTCTGCCTAGAATATTCGTTTGTGCCCATCACATCCTCCTCCTCAACATCTGAGACCCTTTTAGTCTCAGCTTTAAAGGTCCTTTTTTCTTGGAAACCTCTTCGGACCCCCAGAAGAGGTGACACACGTCAGCTCCCCTGTGTCAGGGGAGCCTCTGGTGTGTATAATAATGGGAATAGCTATTTGTGTAAGTGTTGATTAAATATGTTTCCAGTGCCTGATTTCAAATTCCACCTGTTATTCTTTGTTCTACCTCGAGCCCAGCACAGTGCCTGACATGTAACGGACACTGATAAAAAGTGATTGTATTAATTGCTTAAGGCTGCCTTCATAAAGTGCCAAAAACTGGGTCACTTAAAACCATAGGAATTGTCTCACAGCCCTGGGGGCCAGAATCTGAAGTCAAATTGCAGGCAAGACCATGCTCTTTTTTTTTTTTTTTTTTTTTTTTTTTT
>NC_048226.1:10315685-10340192 GCF_002007445.2 Ailuropoda melanoleuca
CTCATAGCAGAGGAGCCTGATGTGGGGCTCGATCCCACAACACATGGATCACGCCCTGAGCCGAAGGCAGATGCTTAACCGCTGTGCCACCCAGGCGCCCCAAGACCATGCTCTTTCTGACGGCTGGAGGGAAGGATCGCTCCTGGCCTCTTCTGGCTTCTGTTGTTTATGGCAATCCTCTGCGTGTGTTCCCTGGCTCATAGATAATCCCTCCAGTCACTTCTCCCTGTGTGTCTTCACACTGATCTCCCTCTACGCATGTCTGTCTCTATGTTTAAATTCCTTTTTTTCTCCCCCCAGACAAAAGGTTTCACATATTTATTACTGACCCAAACTGCTGGTGCAGAAACAGAGAAACAGACAAGACTTTCCCCCAGTAAAACATGTCTATTGTTCAGGTGGTAGGGATGTTTACAGAGTGTGAGGATAGGAACACGTGACTTTCATGCAGCATGAATGGAGGCCATCTCACGTGTGATCCCCTCTAGACCCAGCTTGGTTCTTCTCCAACGCCTGATTTAACGACCAGTTTTCATCTGAATCCACTGGGGAATGGGATGATTCTGTTTCTGTTTCTTGGCCAGGAATTGTTTGACCCTGAAAGTCTCACGAGAAGACCTGGCAAGGGACAGTCAACCACACCCACCAAGATGGCGGAGAAAAGGAGACTCCCTTTTTATAAGGGTGCCACTCATGTTAGATTAGGGCCTACCCTGAGGACCTCACTTTAACTTGATCTTTGTAAAGAACTGATTTCTTTATCAGGTCACATACACAGGAACTAGGACTTAAGACTTCAATAGACTTTTTTAGGGGATACGGTACAATTCGCAAGAGTGGTTAAGCGACTAAACATTCTGTGCTCGAATTTTCCTCATTCGCAACATGATAATAATACTTGTTTTGATCCCACACACATTTTTGAGATGAAAGAAGTTAATGACAATATGATACAGCATTCCTCTGCACGCCAGGAAATCTGATTCGATGGGCTAACATGTTTGGGGGGGAAGCTTTAAGTGTCATTAGACCAAAGTCTTGATGAAATCAGAGTGTGGTTCAACTATCAGGAGAGCAAGAGCTGCAAAATATGCAGAGGTGAGCATTCGACACCCCAAATCAGGGCCTGGGTGTGGCATGTGCAATGTGCTGCTGAGGTAAGTGGCCCTTGGGGCACAGAGGCAGATAGATGGGCTTTGGGGGAGACACACTCAGACTGGGATCCTGACCCTGTGCTTCTCTTTAACTATGCGTCTCTCTCAGTGTTACTTTCCTAATCTATAAAATGAGCTAACAGCCCTCTAATAGCCCCACCAAAGGTTATAGGGGAGATTGAATGGAGTCGTGTTATACGTGCTTAGCACAGGGACTGGGATAATAAGCAGGCACTAAATGGAAGACTGCATATAAGATACAGATGTAATATACATTTGGATTCTGCTAAGGGCCCTGCCCATGCAACTGACACAACTGTGTGGCAAAAATGGAAAAGCTGAAGGGTGGCATATGGTGGAGGTGACCTGGAGAAGTCCTCTCTGGTCTCCAGCAGCCCCTCCTGCTTCGCTGGGAGAGAACTGTGGAACAGCATCCTCCATGCCTGCGTTTCTTCCCTTTCCTGTCTAGCAGTCGGCACCCAAGAAAGGACGCAGAACTGGGGAAGAGACAACCCCATGACCGCAGTCAGTGTCCTGAGTGTGCGGGGACAGAGGTGCACCAGTCTCACATTTGATGCATGAGAGTTTGGGCTTCTTGCCAGGAGGACGGGGAAAAGAAGGTGGAAGCAGCTGCTTTGATCTCAGATTGTTCTTTGCTGTCAAAGGAAAGTACACAGAAGACATTGTGTGAGAGGCCAGGAATCCTAGGACATTCTTCAGGGACAAGAGGACGATGGGCACAGAGCTCCAGCTGCCCTGTGAACAGGGTGACAGCCAGTGTGGGTGCAAGGGCCATTCATTGGCTCTATGAGGTATTGGGCTTCTCTTTTCTTTTTTTCTTTCTTGTTCTTTCTTTCTTTCTTTCTTTCTTTCTTTCTTTCTTTCTTCTTTCTTTCTTTTTCTTTCTTCTTTCTTCTTCCTTTTTTTCTTTCTATTTTTAAGATTTATTTATTTATTTGAGAGAGAGAGCACGCATGCACAAGTGGGAGGGACAGAGGGAGAGAGAGAGAATCTCAAGCAGACTCCATGCTAAGCATGAAGCCCAACGCTGGGCTCAAAGTCACCATCCTGAGATCATGACCTGAGCCGAAACCGAGAATCAGACGCTTAACCGGTTGCGCCACCCTGGTGCCCTTGGGCTTCTGCTTTTAAAAGCTAAGTTGGCGGGATGCCTGGGTGGCTCAGTCATTAAGTGTCTGCCTTTGGCTCAGGTCATGATCCCAGGGTCCTGGGATCGAGCCCCACGTTAGGTTCCCTGCTCAATGGAGAGCCTGCATGTGTACCCTCTCTTGCTGTCTCTCTCTCTCTCTATGTCAAATAAATAAACAAAATCTTTAAAAAATAAAAAAATAAAGCTAAGTTGGTTTGGCGTTCTGGAGTCCACCAGAACTTGATTCAAATCATGGCAGTGCCACACCCTAGCCAGGAGATCAAGGAGAAATGACTTAATCTGAGCCTCAAGTTACTTCAGCAGAGATGTGGAGATGATTCCTATTTCCTAAGGGGATTGAGAGGATTTAATGATACGGGTAGGCAAAAGGTCTAGCACAGGGATGGAGGAAACACCCCATAACAGGTAGTCAGATCCTCTCCAGGTTACAGGTGGAATCAAATAGGGGAGACATGCCAGGCTTGGTTCAAATGTCAGGACTCGAATCCCGGCTCAGTTACTTACTCACTATCGGATCTCAGGCTGGTTAACTTCTTCATATCTCAGTGTCTTTACCTATAAAATGAGGATCGGTATATATGGCCACTACCCATTATCCACAATTTCCAAATCCAAACACTTCAGGGCAACAAAGAGTTTTTCCCTTTAATTCTGTTGTTGACAAACCCTGACCTTCACTGACAGGAGACTGTTTCCAATCTGTCTATCCCACTTGGTATAAATATTCACATTGATTATGGAGTGCTGCCCCAGACCTCATGGGGGTTGTTACATTACACATAGCATATGAATTGCACTACATTTCTAAAATTTGAAAACTGTGAATTCTGAAAACCATCTGGCCTCAAGGAGTCCTGGATAAGAGGGACTGTGGACCTGAGTGGAGAACCCCTTTCATGGGGCCAGAGGACTGATGGGAGCAGCTATGGAGAACAGTACCCAGCACACAGAAAGGACTCAGTGAGTGTGAGCAGGTCCACAGGCCACAGACTCGGTACCAAACCACAAAGGTCAAAATTGCATTCCACTGCTTTCCCGCATGACCTTTGATGAGCTACTAATGTTCCTCAGTTTCCCCACTGTGAAACGAGAATGATGACGGTGATACTAACTAAATCAATTAGTATATGGAAACTATTTGGTAAATTGCCTATGTACATAATAAATTCTACTAAGTGTGAGCTCCGATGATCATTATTACATTTTTATATGTAGGTGAAAATCCCTTCTTTATAAAGGGCATGGCATTACAGCAAAACTCCGAAAACAAGGCCATTGAACTTGGACTGGTATTTCAAGAATTTTACAGGGACTAGAAAGGTTACCCAGTGTATTAATCTAAGCTGACCTTTTGTGCCTTCTTTAATCAGATCAAAGTGCTTTTCATTAAAATCGTTTTATTTTATTTTCACATAATGTTCTTGATGGATTCCCCCCCCCCAAGAGCTCTGATAAGACGAAAATAAGAGCAAAATAGTTATTTCTTGCTTTTAGCAAAACCCGTTATTTCAGACAGACAGATGAGGAGGGCACTGTTAACTGGACACCAGATAAGGAGGCTGTGCTAGGGGTTGTCGGACCCAACACCTGTTTCTACTGCCTTCTGCCCCTCGTGCAGTGGTCGTGGACGGGTGCTGCTCAGGTTTCCAAGAGGGCTTGCGGTGGGGTTGGGGAATAGCATCACATGCCCCCGTTTGTATCTCCTACCTGTGTGCTGAGACCACACTCCCCCCACGTGGCTGATGGCTGGTGACTCAGTGCCGTTGGGGTCCTGGTGCCAGCCCACGCCCGCCGCCAAGTTGGGATTCCTTTAATGGGCAACCATTGGCTTGGTCAAGACTTTCTTAGAACGGCAGTGTGAGGTTTGTCCTGCTCAATCCTTCTTTTCCCTCTCCTTGTACAGGTGCACAGTGGGTGTGGAGTCTGAAGACTCACCCTGCCTAGTTGTGCTTTACCCCCTTTATTGTTGAGAGACAGTTCGTCTAATCAGTATCTTCCACATCTAATCTTCTCTAATCCCATCTCTACTGACGTCACCGCCACACCCTATGTTTATTTCCTAGACTCTTTGGCCTCGAAGTTTCAGGAGGTATTTAGGTTGTCTCTGAGATGTTCTGACAGGAGATTTGAAAAAGGGAAGGAAGGGAGACATTAATCCTTTTGTAATGGGGATAGCTGACAATTGGGCTCAAGCAGATACGGGTTTTGCAGCAACCAGGCTCCGAATTGCATCGTCTGTTCCCCAGCTTCACGGACTCGGGTTGCTGTACGTTGGTGGCAGGAGCAGGGAGCCCCAGGTCACAGCTGCTGTGGCAGGATTTTAAGCCAAGTAGCAGCTCCTTAGCTCCCTGCTCTTACAGCTGTTCCAATAATTTCATAAGCACTTATTTCCCTGAACTGGGTTTCTCTCTCTGCTTCAAACACCCGAGGTGATTTCTGTTTCTTGCACCAAATGCTAACTGATACAGCAATGGATTTGCAGGTTGCAAAAATTGACTTTTTTTTTTTTTTATACTCAGGGAAAAAAATGTCATAAAGCTGTTACCTTCTCTAACTTGGAAGTGAGACTACAGACTACCAAGCCGGTAACTCAAGAAGAAGGGATTATAAAAAACTAAAGGATTAGTTTGTGTTGGCTGCTCCTGGAAAGGTGTTTCAAGAAAAATTGAGCTCCATTAAGCATTAGCCAGTGTGCAAGCAGAGGCGGAGGGAATGGAGGGTCCAGGGATGAATAGGTCTTCACTGTGTTGGAAAGGCAGCTGCTTCTCTACCCGGTTTCCTTGAGACAGTCAGTCCTGGAGATAGTCCTTCTTTACCCAAAGATGTCTGTTTGGATGATGGATTAAATGTACATCCAATTTGTGCCCCAGATAGCTGGAGAGAGGACAACCGTTCAAAGACCTATTAAGTCCTTCTGGTTAAAGTCAAACAAAGGCATCCATCACTGACCCAGGATGGTATCAAAGGTGTTGGCTTCCAACCCAACCCCTTCCTCTTCACGTTGTCCGCCTGCAGGCTTTCCTCTGTTCCAGACTGCCGTATGCTCCCCAACCTTTCCTTGTCTCTTTGAGAGTTTTTATTGCATTTGCCCTGGTCCTGCTTGTTAATTGTATATTGAGGGGCCGGGGGTGCCAGTAAATTGTCTTTCTGTTTATAGGTTACTGAACCATGAAGAGCCAAAGTCAGGCCTGAGGTTCCTAACTTTGAGCTTAATTCAGAAACCGGCTGGTACTTCGGATTGTCTCCCTTGGGGAAAAGTGACTCTGTTTGGTGTGTGGGAAGAATACTCATGGATATTTGGTGGCCTGAGGGGTGGGCTGTGTTGGAGAAAAATCGTTATGCATAAAAACCCATTCCCCCCTTCTTCTCATGTGTTTCGATCGGGGTCTGATCAGGAAAACAAACCCCACCAGGTCTTTCACTGAGAGGGAATTTAACACGGAATTGGTTTCACAAGGGTTGGAAGAGCTGAGAAGGCAAAAGGGAAGATCAGATAATGCAGAAATTAGCTGTGTCAGGAAACTGCCCTTACCTCTGTGGTTAAAGGGACAAATGGAGGAGGCCAAAGCCCGAAGCACTGGTGGCTGTGTCTTGGGAGAGCCAGGACCGTGGGGGGAGGGGCTGTCCGGCAGGAGGTGGAGTAACGGAGGAAACACAGCAAAAGCAGATGGGGGGCGGGGGGTGGACATGACTGCCCAGACTTCTCTCATGCTCCTGAGCTCCTGTCTTCCACCCACACCAAGTTTACCCAAAGCCAGAGGTAAGGAAGTGTGGAAGATGGGGTTCCCTGTGATGCATATCAGGGCATGAGCCAGCCCCTCGGGTCATCAGGCTGGACTGCATTTCCCGACCTCCCTTACAGTGAGCTCTGTCATGAGATTAAGCTCTCTCCTTTGGGGGATGAGCAGAGATCATGTGGGGCCTTTCAAAACTTGGGGCTCCCATCAGTGGGCATACCTCCTCCCACTCCCCGGCTGCCATAGGGGGGATTTGAAATTCATCAAGCAGACAGAGACATGCCCTAGCAGAAAGGAGAGCAATTCACAGAACAACTGTGTTCTCCGTGTGACCAAACCCAGAGCAGAGCTCCCCAAGGACGCGGACGATTCACCTGGAAAAGGTAAAAAGGAGAGATACAAGCCATGTTCCTTAAGCCACTAGATTGTTGGGTCTCTTGGCTGTTACAGCGTAGGTCTTTATCCTAATAGAGCTGATTCTGTTCTTCATTTATCTGTCTGTTCATTCATTCAGACTTCAATCATCACCTGTGACCGAGGCACTCAGGTACAGGAGATAAAAATACACATAAGTCCTTGCTCTCAGGGAGGTCACTACCTCCTAGGGGAGAATGAAAAATACACGGAAAGGTACAGCACAGGGTTATAAGTATACATAAGTGCAACACACTGGGGGTGAAGAATGGGCACAGCTTAGGAATTGATCTGAAAGGACAGAGTTGACAGATGGGGACTTGGAGGTGGAGTAATGACCAGCACGACCAGTGAATGGAAACCTGTTCTGTGGCAAGACCTTTATCAGTCCTTCCAACATACGATCACTTCATGCTCACGATGCCTCTTGTGTTAAAAGTTCCGATTTTACAGGTGGAGACACAGAAATGAAGCAAGTTCTCAATTATTTCTCTACAGCCATACAATTGATAGTCAAGATTGAAACCCAGGTTGGCCTGACTTTATTTATTTATTTTTTTGCATTTCTTGAAATGTTGCTCTATTTTTTTTAATGATTTTTTATTATATTATGTTAGTCACCATACAGTACATCCCCGGATTCCGATGTAAAGCTTGATGATTCATTAGTTGCATATAACATCCAGTGCACCATGCAATACGTGCCCTCCTTACTACCCATCACCAGTCTATCCCATTCCCCCACCTCCCTCCCCTCTGAGGCCCTCAGTTTGTTTCTCATAGTCCATAGTCTCTCATGGTTCATTCCCCCTTCTTGAAACCCAGGTTGGCCTGACTTTAAAACCAATGTTCTTTCCGCCGTGGTACGTCCTCTCTCTCTCTCCAGTGAGCTTCAGTGTTGTGATAGACTTCACAGTGCACCTGCTGGATAGATGCCCGCTTGTCTGACCTGCCCTAAACATTTATCGAACACATCGCTCAAGCCCACGAGGAGAAGATGGAAAGAAAGCGTGGCGAGGAGAAGCCGCTCTTGTTCCTTGATTTATTTGTTTTATTTCTGACCAGAATAAGGTACTCACCACCAGTATGACTGCCCTCCTTATTTCATATCAGATTTGTTCTAAATGACTTCAGGCTGTTTCCCAAAAAGCCAGACAAAGATTTTCCACCATGAAGGATATTCAAAAGAAACGCTTTAGGCTCTGGCCACATTTAATAGCTCTGTCTCTGAAAGTTCCCGGGCAATTGAAAGGACAAGAGAACCACTTTCCACTGGGTCTGAAGACCCTGTTTTTAGCTAACTGAAGAAGAGACGTTTGGGCTCACATTAACTCTAGAAGACATCTTCTCATGACCGAGAATACGTGACGAAGCCGACACTTTTCTCTAAATACTAGATGAATAATTGAACAAGATTACAACACTCCGTGTAGCACCCTTCTCAAAAACATAAATGCGACTGACAGATACTAACAGGGATTTTATCTAGGTATCTGTTTGACATTATTAGAAGCAATGAGACCTGTAGTTATCCATTGGAAAGGAGCAACAGAAGCCTTTTCAAGGTCCCAAAGCCAACCCTGTCCCACTTTAAGTGATGTGAGTTGCCAGTCTCTGCCCCTTTTGCCAGTGATGGGTTTTTTTTTTAATAGGAAAAGATATTTTGAAGGCAGACACGTTTTCAAAACAGGAAAAGGTAATATGGTCTCAGAGCAACAGGGTTATAAATTATGTCCTGTGATAGCCTAGCCATGGTGTGCTTATGAGTTCTTATGGAGAAGTCATTATTTTGCAATAAATAATTGGTAGATCATACAATGTTTTCTTCCAGGAAGTTCGCAATGTTCGGCTCGTTCTTTGTTCGGCTGGAGGCATTCACACAAAGAAGTATGTGAAAGGCACATCGAGGCCAATTTTGCAAGGACAGAGGCTAAGACGTGAAGTGATTATGTCAAAGATTACAGAGAAAAACACAGTTATGGGTACAGAGTCTGAATCTCCCAGGTCAAGGTCCCACTAAGCACCATCCATTCTCTCCTTGCCTATCAGGCATTTTTGTTACAATTCAATGATGATCAGATCAATCAAAATGGTACACAAACATGATTGGATCTTGAACACATTGATAAATGTACAAAATAAATCAGCTCACAAAAAGACAAGAAATCAGATCTTCCACCCTCTTCTGGAACACTCCATAAAAACCAAACTAAGTCAAATCAAATCTATTCACTGGGCTTAGCTTATTCATAGGCTCAGATACACCTTAATTAGCTTCATTGCTCCTTCAGATCCTAGGAATAAACTGGAAACTAAGAAGAAACCTTCTGTCCATGTGAAAATGTTCATCTTTTTCTGGTGTTTTGAAAGGGGCTTCAAGCCAAGTTGAGAATTTGGGGAAAAGAGATAAATCTGCCTAATTTTTTTTTTTAAGAATGAGGATACATTGAAGATATGAACTGCCAGAGGCCTGGAAGAATTTGTTTTGTCACTTGTCTGTGTTGCTGGCTCACTGACTTGGTTTTCAAGGCAAGCCCAAGAATGCCAAGCACCGTGTGTGCAATGTTTTACTGTTAGGATTGTCCTTGGTAGCATATCTGAGGCCATCTATTATCCTGGCAGTCCACATTTCCCTAAATGCATGCACTCCCAAAATGAGATGATAGGAAGAGACATAACGAACAATGTATGATATCTCCTTGTGCTGAGATGCTCAAAATTTTCTAATTTTCACTGGGTGTCCTTCCTGTACATGTCTTCATTTCACACCCAGCCAGAGGAGGCAGAGAAGAGGGAAGGAAGCCTGGAGCTAGTGTGGCTCCCAGCAGGCAGGCGTCTTACTGTCCATCCCTCCTTACTGTTGGCTTGTCCCCCTGGCATGTTGCCGCCAGGGGAAGAACTGTTCCATCCTATCATCAAGCCCTCTTTTTTCCTCCCCTCTTTTCTCCTCCTTCCTCATCTGCTTCTCTCCTTCCCTTTCTGCCTCAGCAGCTCTTGCAACTCCCCAAACATGGCCGACATGTTCTCCACCTCCTTCCACCCACATGGTGGTCTGGTGAAGGTCTCCCATGCCCTGGGTTGCCCTCTACTTCCTCCCCCAAGTGGTTTTTGTTTATCTACACCAGTGGCCATCTTTTTTAAATACATTTTTTTAAAGATTTTATTTATTTATTTATTTATTTGAGAGAGAGAGTACAAGGGAGGAGGGGCAGAGAGAGAGAGAGAGAAACAAGAAGACTCCCCACTGATCAAGGAGCCCAATGCAGGACTCAATCCCAGGACCCTGGGATCATGACCTGAGCCAAAGGTGGACACTTAACCTACTGAGCCACCCAGGCATCCACACCAGTGGCCATCTTATCAACAATGAAAAAATTAAGCCAGAGCTGCCAAAATACTCTGGAGGCTTGAGCATAGCTGTGTCTGAGATGTAATGTCCTCAGTGTAACATGCGGACTCTTCCAGTGCTGGTAACTGGGGCCATATCCATGCCGGCCAACATGCTACTGAAAGTAGCAACTTGCCCCTCTCTGGAAGTAGAGAAAGCGAGCAGATGGGGACTTCCATTTCCTTCCTCTGATCTTTCATTATTTCTTCAACCTGTTTTCCAACCTTCAGAAGGTGGGGCAGGGCTGTCAGGTGGGCTGAAGAGGAAGGGAGCCTCACAGCTCCAAGACAGCCTGCCACTCTTTGCACCCATGGCCTCTCCCTTCTCGATTCTAGACCTCCACTCAAGGATCTTGCAAACCCTTGCTTCACCAAACCTCCTTCTCCACTCAAAGAAGAAAGGGAACAATTTTGGTCAGACCAAGAGCAAGCAGCCAATGTTGCGGACCCCACATTAGACTGCACTGAGCCCAGTTTTATTAGTTTGCTCTGATTCCTAACACATTTTTGTGTACTAAGATGGTGAAAGAATGGGGTCCCTCAGAGATGAGTATTAACACCTGTCCCTTCTAGCATCTTCCTAAAGGACGAGGAGACAATTAAGATACTACCCTTGATCTTAGCCAAAAGGGCGAGAAGTGAGTGGACGAGGAGACAATTAAGAGAGAAAGGTCTGAGATTTCCAATGGCTGGTCATACATCAGGGTTCTAAGGAACCAAATAAAAAGAGGTGGGTCACAGAAGGGCTTACGAGTCTGCAAACCAAAACAGAGGAGTTTGCAGTGATTTTTTTGAACAGGGCTAAGTGTGGAGTAAATGTTTCAGGACAAGAATAATCCAAATTGGAAATATGAATGAAGAGCCAGAGCTATTGGTGGAAACGAGCTTTACAAAGTTGAGACATAAAGCTCATTCCTCACAGAAAGCAAGGTTGCTAGTATCACTTATTAATCCTAATAGGTTGCTTGTTTATTTTGGGAAGTTATCCGTATACATTATCTACATATGTTATATCATCTGTAAACAAGGATCACGTCATTTCTCCCTTTCCAATCTTTATGCCACTTATCTCCCTCGCCTCATTGCACTGGATAATACCTTCAGCATAATGGTGAATGGAAGTGGTGAGAGTGGAAGCTAATGTCTGATTCCTGATCTCATGAGGAACAGTTTCAATATTGCATCATTAACTATGAGATTTTCTGTACGGTATTTATAGATAACCTTTATCACATTAAGGAGGATTTCCTCTATTTCTTTCTTTCTTTTTTTTTTTTTTTTGACACAGAGACAGCCAGTGAGAGAGAGACAAGCCGGGGGAGTTGGAGAGGAAGAAGCAGGCTCCCAGCAGAGGAGCCCAATGTGGGGCTCAATCCTATAACACTGGGATCATGCCCTGAGCCGAAGGCAGACGCTTAATGACTGAGCCACCCAGGCGCCCCGATTTCCTCTATTTCTATTTTGCTTAGAGCTTCTATCATGAATGAATGTGAATCATACTGCATACATCATGTACTTATTAAATAATCACGTGGCTTGCCCTATTTTACCATTTTGGGGGGGATTGTGTCATGTGATTTTCTATGTGAAACTAACCTTGCATTCCTGAAATAATCCCAATTTAGCTGTGATGTATGATCCTTTTTATATGTCACTAGCTTCTAGTTGTTAACATTTTGTTTAGGACTTTTGCACCTCAGTTGGTGATAGAGAGGGAAAAGAGGTTTTTCTTCTGATGTCCTTGTTCAATATGGCTATTAAAGGTATGCTAAGCTCATAAAACAGATTGGGAACAGGTCGGAAAGTTACGTTCTTTGTCTATGTTTTAGGCATGCAGGTAGTTAGCTCATTTCTCTGCAGTCCCTTTTTCTCTGGTTTATTGACTGTTCCAGTCCTGACTCCCTTCCCAGCCCTAAATTTCAATTTCATGTATTCCCCTTCTGCAAGCCTCTGATCTCTGCACTCTGCCCCCATCATCTTATGCTCTGAGGGGAAAAGTGGTGGTAAACTTGCAGCTCACTTTAATTTGTTCTTTTGGTGTCTTGGCCCCTCAAAACCCAGCTGTGTTGATTGTCCTATGACACCTTCAATAGCTTTTTAAAATCCAGATTTTAGGGGCGCCTGGGTGGCTCAGTCGTTAAGTGTCTGCTTTCAGCTCAGGGTGTGATCCCAGGGTCCTGGGATCAAGCCCCAATCAGGCTTCCTGCTCCACTGGGAGCCTGCTTCTTCCTCTCCCACTCCCCCTGTTTGTGTTCCCTCTCTCGCTGGCTGTCTCTCTCTCTGTCAAATAAATAAATAAAATCTTTGAAAAAAAAATAAAAAATAAAATAAAATCCAGATTTTACATTTTTTGGTGCCATTTATCATAACCAAAAGAGGAAATGCAATCCTCATCTTTAGGGTTGATGTCAGATTGACGTGATTCCATCTGACGTCAACCCTGAAGAAGATAGTAACACAAAGGGCTAGCTAACACTGAATTAACATTATTATTTGCACTGATTTCTGAGTCCTTTTTTTTTTCTCTCTTTCTTAATGACTTTGTAGTCACTGTTTTACCCAACTGTAAAAAAGACTGACCTTCTGCTTTCTCTTGTGCTTGGATATAATAGGTGCTCAGCTACTCAGTTAATATTTGCTGAAAAGATTAATTGAAGGGATTTGTCTCAACATGTTGAATTCAATGTGGTTTATTTAATTCCATTGATTCCAAAATAATGGTGATTTCCATCAGCAGTTTTAGGTCACGACCTCCTCAGCCACTTTTCCATTAAGTTAGGTGTAATCTCACTCAGTGAAACAATCTAGAGATGCCAACAACCTTTCTCACCTCTATCCCAAACAAAGTGGAAAGAAATCTAGTGCTTCTAAAATAAATCATGGATTTGACTATCTCTAAGGCAGAATCATAGCCCTGTTAAAAGAGAAATAATGTTCCCTTGCTGTGATTTTATATTGCATAGTCTTTAAGAAAAAATAAATCTTTGTGGTTGGATGATAAGTTTCATAGCCTGGACAAAGGGACCTACAGAGCATAACTGAAAAGGACACTTGGCGAGAAGGATCTAGTCTTACTCTTGCCCACACAATGGAGTCTATTCTCACTCCCAGTGCCTGTGAAGTATTATCAATCATCTGGCTGGAGCTCAGGAAATGTCTCAGAACCTGGAGACTGAGACCAGAGTAATCTATGAGGGTGGAAGATGAGATCTCTTTTGTGGAAGGGGTGGGCTTTCCCAAAGCAGGTGATGGGATTGTCAGATGGCAAGGGCATAGCAGTTTATACGCTACCATCCTGAGGGCGGAAGGAAAGATCAGATCCAACTTCAGGGGCAGTTCAAGATTTTAGAGGGCTTCACATATAATATTTGAGAGTCATTGCTAGAAAATTAATACATAACTGAAGACACAAGAATTATAGTTTCAAAGGTGATCATTTATTTAGAACGTGGAGGGAAATTACAACAAATTACCGATTTTAAAAGCGTTGCTACATAAGCAGTAAATAACGTAGTGTTTTGATTGTTTGATACCCCTCTTGAGTAGTGTTTACCCACAGCTTTTGGCTACATACCTGGGACGATTTTTAAATATTTCCTTTAGAGGGAAGAGGAAGGTAGCCCAGCCTTTCTTTTAGCATGTTAAAGTAAAAGTTATTTTTTACTATGGAGAGTTTAGGAAATTTCCTTTAGCTCCAACATTACTTTTGGTAATGTCATGTGCTGATTTTCAAGTTGTCAATTCCTGAAAAACCAGTATCTACTTTCTCTCTTTTCTCTACAGGTTATTACGTTTGGAAGAATTTTCAGGGCTAGTATCTGATTCTGTGCATTTCGTGTCTTTATGTCTTTCCCCCACCTCCCTACATACTTGTGGTTCTGGACCCCATAGGAGACCTTCTCACGATCTTGAGCCGTACTCCTTTGGGTGACAGTGCTGAATGAGTCAGCATATTCTGAGAAGCCATCCCAAGACAGAAGAGCTAGTGGTGACCGTAGTGTATAGTGAGAGTGTACAGCGGTATATAGTGAGAGCAAGCACATAGATATTTTACATGGAAACACAAATGTCTATGAGCACTCTAATGGCCCTGAATCTGAGCGAATGTGTGACAGAGAATAAAATGGAACAATAGCAGGCGGTTCTTAATTGCACGTAATTAAAATATCTCACTTCCGCCATTTGTACAAAAACCTATAAGCCCTTGAACACATTGCTAGGCCTCCCCCTCGGGCCTTGCGGGGGCTCATTCAGGTGAGGGGCCCAGGAACTAAAGCTTCAGTAGCTTCTTGCAAATACACCCCTGCCAGGACGCACTGTCTTTGCCTACACCTTCCTTTGTTTGAGTTCAAGTTCTAAATTAGCTGGAACTGTGTTGTGTTTCTTTTCTGAAAATGTCCTCGCTTGTTCAGCTAAGAACTTTACCTGGGCCCATGTATTCGTCTCATGGAGATGGAGGAATAGACTTAGGAAAGGAATGAGGGATTTTTCCTCCCCCCAGCCCATCAGGGGAACTGCACCACCAAAATGCCAGTGCGGGAAGACTTTGTGGACTCCTGCGTCCTGTAGGAGGGTCCCAGAGGGCATTGGTGGGTCACACCTCTCTACAAAGCAGGGTTCCCAGGTGGATTTGGAAGGTAGTAAGTCTATCATCAGGACAACCCCTTCTTCATCCCATCCCCACACAGTTGCCCCACACCTACCATTTGGCCCTCGTGGTGTAGCCAAGGCAAGGAACTCGGATTCTGAAGCCATTTGGCAAGGAGGAAAAAAAAAATGGAGCTATGGTCACCGTCTGCAAAAACCCTATAATTTTTTTGCTTGGGTCATTTTTATGGTTAAAACATAAATTGAAGACTGCTTCCACAAAATGGGTCCTGGCCAGTGAGCCTTTGACCCCCCCAATCCTGAATACAATTGCTTCCTCTGCTAGTCAGCATGGAGGGTGGAGGACATCCGCTACTGACTGGACCCCAGTCTGCCCAGAAGATGGAGATTGGCTGCTGTCCCTGTGACACTAGTTGGGGTCAAATGGACATGGGAACTGAGGAGTTAAGATAACCCAGACACAAGGGTCTAACGGAACAATGTGTCCCTGTTCTCGATCTTAGGCTGAGGAATTTACCAATGCTGCATTGGACGAAGACCAGGTCCCTCCCCTGGTTACAAAGGCCCATTCTCACTGGGGAAAAAGGAGCTTGCATGTGCCCTCCTGGAATTCTATGAGAGCAAATGCTATGCTTTTTTGCTTGTGTGTGTGTGTGTGTGTGTGTGTGTGCCCATTTGTGCACATGCGCATACGTGGCAAACATTTGAAAAATGCTTTATGGTCTCATACTGGGTCAGTTACTTGGACATGTCCCCTGATTCTGAGGCTCATAGTTATTCTACTCCACAGCTGGCTGTCTCATTAAAGAGATTCTCTAGACTAGCAGAAAATAATAGCCTTCTAGAACCACTGAGCTATGCAGACCATGTGATGAGTTGACATAAAATATACCATCATGGGAATACTTAATAGTTATTAAATGCTATTGACACAAATGAATGATAGAATACTAGAGCCAGCAGAAACCTTACAATGAATCACAGAACCAACTAATCTTTATTGAGTACCCATTGTGCGCCAAGCATTCTCCCACGCACGAGGGGTATAAAAATGAATGAGCTACGCGGATTATTTGCCCTCATGGAGTTTACATTCTAGGAGAGGAAGCTATGAACAAGTAAGTAAAGAAGATAAATTATGCTGATTGGGAGTGTTGTGATGGAAATAAACTAGGTGTATGACAGAGAGACACTGGAAGGGATGGGAGATCTTCTTCAGGTAAGGCGGCCAGGGGAAGCTTCCGTGCGCAATACCTTCCATTTGCCCCTACAGAGTCTCCTGTCTGCCCTTCCTCGCAAGCTCTGAGGCCCTGGAAGTTAATCATTCAGTTCTTATGATGCAGCAAATCCAATGATACCTGAAGTGTCTGGGGGCAGACAGGGATGCATTAGGAAGGCCCTGGGGAACCCCAACAGGAGAACCACCATGAAGATCCATAGGCTTGGGGGTGAGGCCACCCACATGGTACCTACCAATTCCTTGGGGACCTGCTAGTTGACTGGTAGCAGCATGTGAAATAATTATATCCCACATAAATGCCCCCGGAAGTATCCACACTGGAGGAAGCTATCAACAATTAGATAGACCGGATTATCTGTCCTGTAGATGCTAGCCAGGCTCTTTTCCAATCTATCCTAGCATTTGCATCGAGGGCCACGAACAGAGTGGCCCTGATGGCAGAGCTGGAGATAGCACGTGGCTCAAAAGCTGGGACTTCCCTGACTCAGCCTCATTCAGCTAGCGTCCCAGCTGAGAGCCCAGCCTCTCCATGGGAAGAGCCAACATTGAGTCCCTGACTTGGGACCATTCCTTTGGGGGACCTGCCAGGCAGTAGACTGATTTTATTAGGGCCTTTATATGATGGAGAGAGTAACACTTGTTTTCACAGTATTAGATACATATTCCGGATATGGATTAGCCTTCCTTTCCTGCAACAACTCTGCCGGCCCTGCCCTTCAGGGATTTCCAGAACTACTTTTCCCTCTGGTTGGCATTCCTCACACTGCCTATGCCAGCAAAGGACGTGAGGCAGCGAGAACTTACAGTCAAGACATTGTGCTTGATCTTTGTATGGGTCCACCCCCCAGGATCCAGACACTACTGTCATCCACTGAAATGAAGATTGGGAGTTTAAGAAGCTTGCCGCAACAAGTCAGCTAGCTTGTGGCAGGACTAGGACTAAACTCTAGGCTTTCCGGCCAAGTCTGTCCTTAAAAAACAGACAAACCCACAAACACTGTACTTCTTTGGATAAATGACTGCTTCCAGGATGGGGGAAAGGAAAATACAAGATGAGCCAGAAACTTCTTAGAGTGTCAGAAAATAAGGAATTGCCTCTCCCCTCACCAAAAAAAAAAAAAAAAAAAAAAAAAACCCAAACAAACAAACAAAAAAAGAAAGAAAGAAGGGAGGGAGGGAAGAAGGGAAAAAGGAGGAAAGGAAAGAAGGAGGGAGAGAGGGAGGGAGGAAGACAGGGGAGCCTGTCAAAAGAAATATAAGCAAAGCTAAAAAAGCTCTCAGTGGTCAAAGCTGGAACAATTTGAACAACAAAATCAATAACAATAATGTTGGATTATAACCCACAGAATAAAACAAAACTCCACGAATCCATACTGATGGACAGTTGACCCTTGAACAATGTGTGTTTGAACTGTGTGGGTCTACTTATAAGCAGATTTTTTTCAACAAATACAACACAGTACAGTAGATGTATGTTTTCTTCCTTGCCTCCTTATGATTTTCTTAAATTATGTTCTTTTTATCTAGCTTACTTTAAGAATATAGTATATAACAGTTATACAAAATTTCTCTTAACTATGTTATTGGTGACACTTCTGGTCAATGGTAGGCTATTAGTTAAATTTGGGGGGAGCCAAAAGTTATACGTGGATTTTCAACTGTGCAGGTAGTCAGCCCCCGAACCCCTGTGTTGTACAAGGGTCAACTGTATAAATAATTGAATAAATAAATACCTGGCGGAAAAGGGATAAAACTTTCTTAGAGAAGAATTACAAGTAATGTATGTGGATTCTCCCTCCCCTGAGAGGTGGGACTTCATCCCTCTCCCCTCAAGTTCGGGCTGCACTTAAAAAGCAGCTTATAGAAAGAGGAACACACTAACTCGACAAGTAGAGAAACCAAGGGACCAGGGTTAACATCACTGGTAATAAGTCACATTGATATCTTGCATTGTGTGATATAGTGTAGTGAGAAGGGCACTGCAACTGTATATTCTTCCCAAAAACTCTCAGCCTCAGTCTAATCATGAAAAAACATCAAACAAACCCAACCTGAGGGACATTCTGCAAAATATCTGACCGGCACTCTTCACCACTGTCAAGGTCACGGGGACACATGGAAAGATTGAGAAACTCCAGTGACATACGGCTAAGTGCACTGTGATGTCCGGAACTGGATCCCGTAACAAAAATTGGGGCACTAAGTAGGAAAATTGGCAGAATAAAGTCTAGTTTAAAGTACCGTACCAAGGTGAACTTCTTAGTTTGGACAAATATAACACAGTTATGGGTGATATCAACATTGCAAAAGCTGAGCAAAAGGTATATGGGAATTCTCTGTACCAACTCTGCAGCTTTTCTGTAAATCGAAAATTATTGCAAAGAAAAAAGTTTTTGCAAAAATTAAGAAAACACAAAAAGCAAGACCACTGTATCAGATCGCCTCTGCATCACAGCACTGCACAGAATTTCCCTGGGCACTCCGCACTTGGGAATGTTTAGCCAGGGGCCGGAGAAAGTTTGCCTCTCCGGCCCATTAATAGACAAAGTAAAGAAAGGATAAAGAAAAGAAACATACGAAGTTGATTAAATGCTCCAGTCTGTAAAGCTTCCTCTAAAGAACCTGTACTGTTAACAGCTGTGCACAATTCAATAAATTCAGTGACGCGACCGTCAGCTGCCAGTTCCGTTGTTGAATTTTTCTCTAAGTCACCATAAAACCACAGGTCCTACATCTTTTGCTAAAACCTCCAACTTGACCAGGAAAATAGAACGTACCATCCCTGGTGAACAGTCACGGGGAATAAATCATTTGAGGCAATCAGAAGCTCCATTATGCATTTGCCTGAAAAAATCAGCCTCTTTGGTGAATATTTCTGATGCCTTTCTCAGGTCTGTTTCCGCTGCAACTCATGATTCTGGTCAATCAACAGAGACAGCAAACAAAGGAGGCTAAGTGTGATGACTGGGAAGTAAAATCAAGGGCAACACAGGCGGACTTTCCTTACGAGTTGCAGTGGGACCCACACCTCTTCATTGCAGTTGGCATTTAATAACTGCATATTTATTAAACAACTGCCCCTGAAATTCAAAGAAATAACCCCCACCATGTGCCAGCACCGTACGATCATTATTTTTCCTACCAACCCTACAAAATAGGCATTATTATCATCACTGCTAGACATGAAGAGATTAACACTTAGAATCACGAAGCGACCTTATTAACTGGGCACTGAATCTAGACTTCCCTGGCTTTAGACCTCAAGCATTTCCCCAGACACAGCACTGCTTATTCGCAGGGAGGAGATCACTGCTAACATGCACAACACAGCATGCAGCCTACACACTTCTCCCCCGTGCAACAAAGGAGACCCTGAAGGTCATTGTTCAAGTAAGTCATTTTTTAAAAAATGGGAGATCAGTTAAACCACATTTGGTGATTCCTTGACTCCAATTTTCTCTATTTTTTTCTTTGAAAAGTATGTTCGTTTCACATAAACATTGGAAGGAGGTGAGAATTCTCAACGGCGGAGACACCTGTTCCAGATCGAGTCCAGGCAAATATCTTTTTAACTTTTTCCTCCACTCAAGTCACGAGAATTTGCTTTCTTCTTTTCAAAAACAGCAACAGAAAAAGTAGGTATGTTCTATGACAGAATAGTCTCTTGAGCAGAAGCACAAACAGCAGGTTCAGTGCAAACCTACAGCTGTTTCTCCCAAAAGAAACATTAAACACACTTACAAAGGTGTAGGGAGAAGCTTGGTAAACAGAAGGCTGCACAGCAGAAAGCCTCAGAGTCACAACCCTATGAATACATTCCAGAAATGAAAACAAAATTCAAACAGACAGAGGAGGCACTGGATGACTGAACTTTAACTCTATTTTTTTTATATATAAATATTTTGGATTTGTAGATGATATATAATATAAAAGGCATACAATAAAAAAGACGTGTGTATATATATATACATATACTTTTTAAAAATATTTTATTTATTTCTTTGAAAGAGAGACAGAGAGAGAGAGAGAGAGAGTGAGCACAAGCAGGGGGAGGGGCAGAGGGAGAGGCAGGCTTCCCGCTGAGCAGGGAGCCCAACACCTGACTCCATCCCAGGACCCTGGGATCATGACCTGAGCCAAAGTCAGATGCTTCACTGACTGAGCCACCCAGGCGCCCCTATATATACATTTTTATATTTTGGATTTGTATATCTTTATCTCTATATATACATAAATATGGAATTATATACAGATAGGAAATACAAAATCATATTTATATATCATATATAATAAATTCAAAGTATAAAATAAGGTGTGTTGTCTTAAATAGTAATTTTTAAAAATGAGTCTACAGTCCCACTTTGCCTTTTTGACTTGTAAGTCAGCGGTAGTTAATCAGATATAGGGGCAATCCTCCGGGTGGATGAGGATACCTCTTCCGGACAGTGGTGTATAACTGGGGGGGGGGGAGTTCTGACTCCTTTGAGAATATGATGGAAGCTATAAAGCATCTTCTGTGAACATTAATACATACCCATCCATGTGGGTTTTCTTTCTGAGATGTCCATGGACACCTGGTGACCATCCCTATGGAGAGCCCAGGGGCCTCCTTCACCTTCTGCCATGTTCGTTTATTAAACTTAGAGAAAGAGATTGATAAACCATCAAGATTTCTAAAAAAACAGCCCACGAATCCTTTGTTAAAGGATCTTTGAATTTTATCTACGTGCACATATGGGGTTGATTTCTCTGTCTTGCGATTTCTAGATAATATTCTAAGACACACATGCCCCATGGTAACTGAAGTCAGGCAAACAATGAAAGACCAGAGCAGGAGACCAAGCACCCTTAGGCTTTGGTGCATTCACAAAAGGTTCCCAAAGCTTAGAATCTGATGAACATTGGCCAGACCTTGAAGGCCAAAGAGTCTGGTCCACAGAAACATGTCCAGGGGAGCCAGAATGTTGTCCTGGCCCTTTCCAGCTCCACCCCAGGGCAGAATGGAAACAGATGGAATATGGTGTTAGAGCTGGGATGATGAAATCAATGTGCTGAGCACGTGGGCTGATCCCAAATAACGGAATGAGTCGTATCAATGGGTACATCTCACTTGCATTAATTCAACTGCACCAACAAGGAAATTAGGAGGAAAAGGCGTAAGTAAGATCAACAGAAAGAGTGAATAACTTAAATAATGCAGGCTATGAGGCCAATCCATTCAATGAACACATGCCAAAACACAGTGGATCCAAGGCTGTTGGCAAAACCTAGAAGAGCAAGAACCTGTGAAGGATTTTAGAGATTTCTTGGCCACCGATGAGGAAGCAAGCCCATGGTTCAGCTAGACCAATGAGTGTTGAAGAAAGGCAAAGAGAAATTAGGGACCAAGGCCACAAAGAAACATTAACCAACACAAGATGACATAAACCTGTGAAATCATCTGCAAAAGATGAAAAACCTAGATATCGTGTTTGGGAGTGGAGGAGGATAGGCGATGAGTATCCTCTCTCCTAGAAATGGATGATGCAATCGTTGGTCTTGGCAGAAAAATAAAAAAGAAGACAAAAGTACATGTCAACAGAGAAGTATGGCCAGAGCCCCGGAGTCACTAGCTGCTGTGTCCTTGAGTCAGGCTGGTACGTGGCTAGACAGCACGTTTGTTGGTTGCTCCCAGGTTTTGTCACCAAGAGATATTTGAAGCACTGAGTGCATAGAGTGGAGATGACATCACATCTGACCTTGAGCAAGAGAAATGGAGCAGGGAAGTCACCGTCATGGGAAACCCTGGACTGAGCCCCACAGGTATCCATGAGTGTGTGAAAAGCACTGGGTCCACATGACCTCCTGCCCATCGCCATCAGACTGAGCCCCAGTGATGAAAGACTGGGGTCACAGCCAATGGGGGAAAAATTTAGGCCTGAACTAACATTTCATTTCTTAACTCTCTCCAGGAATTACTTACCAGAGTGTTCCATGGGCCTCTGCACCTGTCATCCACAATTAAACCTCGAAGAAAGTCCATCCCATGAGAGTCACAGTACATGAAGTGGCCATTTCATGGACTCCAAGAGCAAGTGGAAATTATGGTACCAAAGATCAAATTCAATTCAGGGGCATTTTTGAATGGCGGGGGGGTGGGGGGGTAAAGAACCCCTCCTTATCATTGTGACCTACCTTAGAGTCAGGAGAACTGCGTCATATTGGCAGGTACATTTGTCTATAAAATTCTGTGATCACATCTGCAAAATTGCTAGAAAAAAGTTATCGCTCTCATTCATATGGTACTTTCCAGTTTATTATGTGCCTTAATATATATTGTTCCCTGCCATGGTTGGGGTGAGAAGCCTGAGGCTCAGGATGTTTGGTGACTTGCCAAGGTTCAGAACTTGAATGGGGATTCCTGTTTGGTCACAATGGTGAGGAACCCAATTGAGCCACTAAGAACGTCCTGTACTGAGCCACAAAGGAAAAGAAACAACTGTTCGGTTGTCTGTTTTCTCAGAATAGCAACTTGCAAGGTTCTAAAAAACCAATGAGGCTATTAAGGCACCGGCTTTTCAAATTCCATCACTAACCCAGGGTGAGTGGATGCCCAATTTTACCAGCTTCCCTGGAAATAACGCTGGCTCTCCACTCTTGCCTACACCCTCCCAATTCAGGGCTGTTGTTTTGTTATTTTGGATTCCGCTCCTCTGTGTATTTATTATAAAGTCCTTCCAATTCTTAAGACTCTAACTATGTGTGAATGCAAATGCAGGAGGCATTTGTCATGCACATAACCTTCTACATGGCTACATCTTCCTCTGGACGACGTCACAAATGTGTGTTCATCTTCCATTACCTTTGTAATGGGAATTTTCCATGATGGAAAACCAAACATGGCAGGAAATGGCTTATTTTGCATGCAATTTAGGCAGCCTTTTATTTATTCTTGTATAATTGTAATAATGTCTCTGGAACTCAATATTATATCCAAACCTCCAGATCCCTAATGCAGTTGAAAATAAAACAGAAGAAACAACTTTAATTTTAAAGAGGAAAACAAGTGCTGAGCTCATAGAAGATAATTATAACTCCAGGAAAGTCTCAAGAAGTTTCATGCACCAATACTTCTCAAAATGGGCCCTCGTTTTGCTTCCAAATCAAACCTAAATCCAGTCTGCTCTCCGATAGCCAGAGAGAAGACAAATTTCTACCTATGAATTGGCCTATCGGGGTGAAATTTGCAAAGTATTCGTTTTTCACATGATGGAACATTAAGCACACTTTCAAATGAAGTTTTCAAATCATTTGTAATGTCATGGGAAGCAAACGAAGATATTAGACTATCGATGTTCTGTAATCTCATTGATACAAAAATATGTAATATAAAAGAGATTNCATCATACAGCATATATCTGATACATTAGCAAGTCTACTGCTTCTTCTTACAAAACGTCTCTCAAACCTATCTGCTTTGCTCCATTTTTAGGGCCATTCCACTGGGTGGAGACGTCACCTCTCCCCTGGAGCACTGCAATGTGTTCCAGTTGGTTATTCAGTGTCTATTCTTGCCTTTTTCCATTCAAATTTATCATTTTGAAAACATGAATTTGGTCATGGATTGTCCCAAATTTTAAATCCTTCAATCCTTCCCTCTTCTTTTAAGATGAGGTATGAAATGTTGGTCAAAACCTACAGAACTCTCAACGATATGGCCACTTCAGTTTTCATCATCCTCAACCGGTTCTGCCCTGCCCTTTGATTTCTGTGGTCTGACGTTACAGAAGGAAAACCCCACAGAATTTGAAAACAAGGCTTCGCCTTTTATAAAAACTGCATTGCGGGAAAGAAGATGAGATCAGGCACGTTCAGGGTGGTATGGCCGTAGACACAGGAAAGAAGAAAGAGAAGTCTTACCTTGCTAAGGGTCAGGAACAACCTCAACCCAGTTCCTTAACACAGCAAAGTGACAAACTTTCTTTTTGATCCGGGTACAACAAACAATCCCTCCAAAACTTGCCCTATCATCAGCGAAGGAGAGGACCCTGTGAAGTTCAGGCAGGGAAGGAGAGACAGGTGATGCTCACCAGGGAGTGAAAGGTGACCCTTGGCATAAGCTGTCAAACAGCAAAAGGCTATTTATCTAGGGGCTCCGAGAACATGTATTTAAAGAAAGTATTTGTTCAGTACAGCACTTAGGATCTTTAAGGGATAACAGTATTTGTCCAGGAGAGTAAGGCATTTAAACCTAAATCCAGTCTGCTCTCCGATAGCCAGAGAGAAGACAAATTTCTACCTATGAATTGGCCTATCGGGGTGAAATTTGCAAAGTATTCGTTTTTCACATGATGGAACATTAAGCACACTTTCAAATGAAGTTTTCAAATCATTTGTAATGTCATGGGAAGCAAACGAAGATATTAGACTATCGATGTTCTGTAATCTCATTGATACAAAAATATGTAATATAAAATAGATTCAAGATGTAGTATATATGTAATATAAATAATATAAACAAGATTCAAGATATAATATAAACAAATAATATAAACAAGATTCAAGATGTTTGCTCAAGGCAGTCAAACATTAAGGATCTCTTTGGCTGATATTTGCAGAGAATGAATCAAGAACATCTGTTCATGACGGAGGGGCTGATTTCCTTTTTTTTTTTATTAATTTTATTTTATTATATTATGTTAATCACCATACAGTACATCCCCTGATTCTGATGTAAAGTTTGATGCTTCATTAGTTGCGTATAACACCCAGTGCACCATGCAATACGTGCCCTCCTTACTACCCACCACCAGTCTT
>NC_048226.1:10340966-10377038 GCF_002007445.2 Ailuropoda melanoleuca
CGTTACCTTGGAATTAACTTAACCAGAGACGTAAAGGACCTATATCCTAGAAACTATAGATCACTTTTGAAAGATATTGAGGAAGACATAAAAAGATGGAAAAATATTCCATGCTCATGGATTGGAAGAATTAACATAGTTAAAATGTCCATACTACCCAGAGCAATCTACACTTTCAATGCTATCCCGATCAAAATACCGAGGACATTTTTCAAAGAACTGGAACAAATAGTCCTTAAATTTGTATGGAACCAGAAAAGGCCCCGAATCTCCAAGGAACTGTTGAAAAGGAAAAACAAAGCTGGGGGCATCACAATGCCGGATTTCGAGCTGTACTACAAAGCTGTGATCACAAAGACAGCATGGTACTGGCACAAAAACAGACACATCGACCAATGGAACAGAATAGAGAACCCAGAAATGGACCCTCGGCTCTTTGGGCAACTAATCTTTGATAAAGCAGGAAAAAACATCCGGTGGAAAAAAGACAGTCTCTTCAATAAATGGTGCTGGGAAAATTGGACAGCTACATGCAAAAGAATGAAACTTGACCACTCTCTCACACCATACACAAAAATAAACTCCAAATGGATGAAAGACCTCAATGTGAGACAGGAATCCATCAAAATTCTAGAGGAGAACATAGGCAACAACTTCTATGACGTCGGCCAGAGCAACCTTTTTCACGACACATCTCCGGAGGGGCTGATTTCCTCATCCTCAACAGCAACTTCCATTACGTGCCTCGAGGAAGGAAGAAAGTGCCCTTCCTGCTCATTTCGATTTCATATACTGTCTGCTCTGTTTGAAACACTCTTCTCCTTCCCTCCTCCCCTTTTCCAGGATAATTCCTAGTCTTCCTGGGGGTCTCAGTTCAACATCGCTTCCTCTGTGACAGCTGCCCTGCTAAACTGATCATCAGCTGTGAAACGATTAACTACTTCCCTGATTAATTCTTCTAGGGCTCCTGACACGTTATTCAGGTAATTAATTAATTGACTGATTCATGTTAGCATCTAAGCTCCAGAATATGACCATCAGACTCACCATCATCGCCCCCACTCTCAGCATGGGATCTCACACCTTTTAGAAATATTTGTTGAAAGAGTAAATTAATTATTTGTGTCATTTAATATTCGTTTATAAAACAGTAACTCCCTGGACAAAAGGATGCTGTATTTCTCTTTTTATCCCCTCGAACGTGATTTACTTGGCCCATGTAAATCTCCAATCAATGTCTTTATATATATCTAAATAAATAAATAAAAAGGGAGACAAATATAGTAGTTTCTTTCTTTTATCACACCTTTATGAGATATAGCAACAATCTTAAATTTTTGGTTGCTGGATCCTTTCATTATTAAATGAAAGGATTTTCATTATTTAAGACATCAAAAAGCTGTTTATCTAATATGCACACACAGACACATTTACATATATCATATATATTTACATATGTACATTTTATATATATACCCATATGTGTATTTATGAACTAAGAAAACCGAAAAACTTTTTTTAAAATATCAACTTAATCATTTATTAAAATAACAAACACATTACATGTTAATAAAAACACCACATTTTTATAAAAAATGTTGTATTTCCAAACCCAAAACAAAGATTTAGTTAGAAGAATGGCATTATTTTGCATTTTAAAAATTCTCTTTAATGTCTGGTTAAAAAAAGACAATTAGCAGAATTCTCTCATACCTGCAATCTGCTGCAATATGTTGGTTTGTTTGAAGTATATGAAGAAAATCTGTCACCATACAGCTATGTAGTTGAGAGACATTTTAAGAGCCTTTTTCAGTAATTGTGGCTATTCTTCTTTACTACTACACCAACACTCAACAAGTGGCAGTTTCTTAACTATTAGTTACCATATAGACTTGGAAACATTATTAATGAACTTTTCCCCTAGACTGTTACATTAAAATCTATTGGTTTATTTTATACTTTGAATAAATGTCCAACTCATGCATGTCTTTGTAACATGGTGCAGCGATCATTTGGAAAATCGTAATTCACTGAGTTATGCTGATCCTCTAAGTGTCCTATTTCATTATACAATATGCAAAATTATATAATTAACATCACCACCCATCTCATCAAAAAAAGTTATTATTAGAAAGCTGTCAAGCTCACAATGGAAAATACAAATTTTCCAAAAGTCTGATTTTCACTTGAAACCTTAAATTTCATTATTGGCAACAAAAATTCAGTTGTTTTACTTAATGTAAACTAAGCTTCATAATATTTTTTAGAAAAATGTTTTCTAAATACCCAAGTCTGAACAACCAGAGTTTATCTATCATTGTTCCAAGCAAAACTGACATTTTATTTTTTTAAAAATGGCTACTTTAGCTCTTAACTTAGATAATTATACAAGTGCTTTCCCTCTAGAAAAGCATCGTGTTTCACATGCAGCCGAGGTGTTTTAGGTGTGCTTCCCTTTTTACCGTGCCATACTACTTGAGGGGGAATTCAATATTTGGCTCTCAAGAGGTGTCCGCTGGCAATCAATATCCCATCCTGGAGTGCAGGTTCAAGCCCTGTTGACTCAGATGCAAAGTTGTGCTTTCCAATACCTCCGTCTTCTAGACAACAGCATCGAATTCTATGTCTATGAATTATACCTCTAAACCTAGCTCATAGTATTATTATCATTATCCCTATAGGCATGCCTTATTGTTCACAAAGGGGACTAGGCAAGAGATGCCAGTTAGGAAAGAACAAAACAAAACCAACTCAATTCCAGGTCCTCTTCCTGGTGGGTGGGGCGATTCCTTTCATATTCAGCAAGAGCACATGGAGGTCAGAAAAAGAATGCTGAACAACCACCGCTGGGGTATGTCTGGGTATCAGAGAGGATGATGCTGGTACAGAAGAGGAAGTAATCAGAGAGCAAGAGTCCAGAGAAGAGGCTTGAAGTGGCACTGAGCCTGGGGATCATTTTCTTCCCCATTAAATAATGATAAGGGTTTCCAAAAACACTTGCCTCATTGATGCAGTGATTTAGCCAAGAAGTGCAAAACCATTGTCATTAAGGAACAAGTAAATGGTTTAGGAAATTAATAATAGAACAACCCCCAGGAGCCACAGAGCCACCTCTGTCCCCAGAAAAGCAGAGTTTCTCTTCCTCGCTCTCCCTCCCTTTGTTGCCCTTTTCATGGTCAACAAGTGCTTGAAAACATTCCCGAGCATTTTGAGATTAGGATTTGGAGAGATGGTTAGCCTTGAAATGTATTTTAGAAATTTGGTGTTTGCTGTATATCTTCTCTGTTAATTAAACCTCCATTAAGGGTAGCTTCAAGGGGATAAACCATTAGAAGGGGGGATGTCTTAGTCTTGGGGACCTAACGAAAGATGCAGCTCAAGTGAAGATTCTTTCAAGAACAGCATTTCTTTGATTTTCTTTGTTTTCCAAGCAAAAGTAGAATTCAATGCAGCCCTGCATCCTTGAACAAATTACTTAACCTCCCTGAGCCTCTGTTTTCTCCTTTGTAAAATAAGGATAAAAATAGTATTTGTTTTCTAAGACAGCTATGAGGGTTAGGTAAGATATTGTATATGCAGTATGTAGCACTGTTTGATACATACTGACACATAATAAATAGTGGCAGGGGTGACAGTGGTGGCAGTGGCCATGGCAGAAATGGTGGTGGTGGTGGTAGTGACTCTGGTGGTAATGAAGATCTTAGTGGTGGCAGGGGGGGTGAGAGCAGTAGTGGAGGTGGTGGCAGCAGTGGCAACAGTAGTGATGGCCATACTTGTTGTGATGATGGAGATGGTGATGGTGGTGGTCGTGGCAATGCTGGAGGTGGAAGGGGTGAAGGTGATCGTAGACGTGATGGACGTAGTGGTGGTAGAAGTGGTGGTTGTGGAGGTGGCGATGACAGAAGTGGAAGTGGCAGTGTTGATAGAGGTAATGGTGGTGGAAAGGTGGAGGTGATGATAATGATGAGGTGGAGGCAATGGAGGTGGTGTAGGTAGAGGTGATGGTATAAGTGGAGGTGATGGAAATGGTGGTGGTAGGGGTGGAGGTGACAGTGATATAGGTGATGATGGTGGTGGAGATGATGGTAGAGGTGATGGAGGTGATGGCGGGGAAAGATGACGGTGATGGTGATGGAGGTGGAAGTGGTGGTGGATGTAAATGTAGTGGTAGAGGTGATGGAGGTGATGGTGGGGAAAGATGGCGGTGATGGTGGTGGAGGTTGAGATGCAGTAAAGGTGATGGAGGAAGTGGCGGAGGCAGTGGTGGTGGCTGCACTCTGTTTAATTCTTAAAGGGTGGTTACCTCCGAGGGAATACAACCCTAACTAGCTTGGTTACCAGTTGATCAGGTCTCTGCAAAGGCATTCTCTTAATACATAAGGAGTGTGGAAAACCGTCTTTTCAGGTAGCACTTCACTAGTTTTCTAGCCCTGAACCTGACATTACGTCCTCCACTCCTGACACTCCCTATGGCGGCAGAAAGTTGGGTAGATGGTGAAAGAAGATGAAACCCATTTACCAGCGGAGCTTAACTTGACAGAGACTTAAAATATCTATTTAAGTCTTCTTCCTTCAGTCCCTTCAAACCCAATTTTTCTCCCATTCCTGGATAAAACCTCAGACAGGATTTTCTATTTTTAAATTATTTTTTTAGGGATGTCTGGGCGACGCAGTGGACAAAGCATCTGACTCTTGTTTTCAGCTTAGGTCTGATCTTGGGGTCCTGAGATGGAGCCCTGCATTGGGCTCTGCACTCAGTGGGAATCTGCTTGAGATTCTCTCTCTTCCTCTCCCTCAGCTCCTCACCCCACCAGCTCTCTCTCTCTCAAATAAATTTTTTAAAAAATTATTTTTTTAAATATTGATTTATTTATTTGAGGGGGGGGCAGAGGGAGTGGGACAAGCAGACTTCCTACTGAGTGCAGAGCCCCATGAGATCATGACCTGAGCCAAAACCAAGAGTCGGACGCTCAATGGACTGAGCCACCCAGGTGCCTCATAATAATAAAAAATCCCTTGGTTTTGGCAACAAAATGTTGTGTCCAATGTAGTAATTGCCTGTTTTAGTGCAGTAAAGTACAGTAATCAAAACACTGTAAATTCCTCCCCCAGTGCAAGCTGATTTCAGGCTGGCTGCCCGGTCTCTGCGTTCTGGGCAGGGCCAAGACGGTGGGCAGATTAGGGGAAAAGGAAGTGTCTTCCACACTGTAAAGTTGTCATCTGGGCTGGTCCCTTTGGATGGAAGGGGGATGGTGCACATTTTCTGGGTTTTGTCCTCGTAGGCACTTTTGCAGGGTCCTTGTAGATTCACCACACTTACCATACACACACCGTGTACACACTCACACACACACACCACTGAGAGCAGTTTTCTCAGCACAGGCAAGACTTCTCCCCTCAGGCTCTGGACATCTGATGGCTCATCTCTCTCGTGGGAACACATCATCCCTCCAGAATGTCTTCTTGGGTCCCTTCACCAGGTTCCCATCTGGTCCCTAGAGAACACTCATACTTTTGCTCTTTATAATAAGACGAATACAGCACCTGTCACAGCCACTCCTCTTTGGTGATGATAAGACACATATTTCTGTGGGCCCCAGATGCCAGTGGGCTCATGTGGACTTTCTGGGTGGGCCCATCAGCACGCTCCCCCTTGACTTAGGGTGACCAGAAGCCCGCTCCACCCAGCCAGGGGACAGAGGGTGGAGCACAGCCCCTCCCTCCTCCCTGGAGCCTGGTAGTGCAGGGCCAAGCCTTGCAGAACGGGTTTGCCGATCTCTCAGCAAGCCCTGCTAAGATGTGGGGGTACTTGGCATCTCTTGTGCTATTCAAGCCTTTAGGCCCTGCTGAAAGCCTCAGACAGACTGAGTAACATTTTAACACACTCCCACGATAGAGTTGAAGTGCGGGCAAATAAGGACTGAACAACAACAACAAAAATTATGAACATACCGGTCCAGGAAAACAAACACAAAGACAAGACCATAATAATGAGAAAATACCTTGCATTTGCTGAGCAAAGCTTTTCCATGTCTTGTTACATAATTTTCAAAGACTAGGCAATGGAAATGGGGATCGCAGTCATAACCTAACATTCGGATAACATGGCAGAGTTTACGAAGAGCTTTCTCACATGCTGCCCCATTGGGTTCTCGTAAGAAGCCTGCGAGGTTGGTGCTATTCGTCCCAGTTCACAGAAGAGTCAGGGTCAGGAGTGGCAAAGGGAGTTAATCTCACAAGCTAACCCACATTAACCGAGACCTGCTGCCTAGGGCAGGGCTATCAAAGTACAGTCCAAGTGCAAGAAGCGAAAGTAAGCATTCAGGCACTCGTCTAGCAGTGTAATGTTGCCGTAACATCTTAGTGTGTGATCAGTGGACGTGATTCCCGGGGCGGGGTATGGACCACACCAGGTATTATCAAACTCACGTAATGAGTCTCATGTGGCAGGAGCTGTGGACTGATCATGGGCGGTAGGACTGCCTTCCAGTCTTCTACGGGCTGGAAATTAAAAAGAAAAAAACCTCGCTCTTCACAATGGATAGTTTGAAAAAATTGTGCCCTACACAGAGCAGTGCATTCAGAAGCATCCAAAACCCAGGCAATGTGACGGTGAACTAAAGTGATGTTTGGGAAAGCTCTGAGTACAACAAAAAATGTCATATGATAGCAGTTCTGTTACAGAAAAGTTGAGATAATTTCATGGATGACATTCCAAGATGGCTTTTAGATTGACATCACAGAAGATAGGCCGCCCTGGTGATAAAAAGCAATTGCCACGTTCAGACAAAAGTCTTGGCTGGAGAGGAACACGGATCCAAGCTCAGGATGACAATTTCTCCCTTTGTTTGATATCTCAGGCCTTGTTCCAGGTATGGCCACTTGCGTGTTATTGTAAATAAGTCAGTGAAAGTTTCCTTCCGTCCAACATACATCTATCGGTCATTTGCTGGGTATCGGAGACTATGTTAGGCACTAGGGGCGCAGACAAGAACAGAAACGGAAGACGCACAGGCAAATGTTTGCAACTACCCGTCTCACATGTGACGATAATAAATACATAGGAGATTCAGAAATGCTTCCAAGGAGGGAGTGATTCATTCTACAGGTGGAAAGAGTGAGGAAAACAGAATAGGAAAAGGATTCACAAAGGAGATGACCTGGCTGGTGGCATGTTTTGAAGGGTGGATAAGCACACAATCCAAGAAAGGGCGTTCAGACAAAAGGAACAGAGCAAAGGCACAGAGGCTTTAAAACCACACGATGGGTTTGGAGAAATATAGATGATTTTACACATCGTGTGTGTGTACGCGAGCGTTCATTGCGGTAAAATAGGTACAGAATATACACAACATGAAACTTGCCATTGAAAGTGTACAGTTCAGTGGCGTTAAGTACGTTCACACTCTTGGGGAGCCATCTGGAGATGGATGGTCGAACACATCTGCTTTTTTCAAAGGTGTGTAACAGGGCAGGGAAATCAAGTTTTGACTTTCACCGTGCAGTTTTTAAGAGACACTCATCTATGGTTTATAAGAGAGGTAGACACTTGGCCTTATTGAAACTAGCCCAACACTTACCCTGACGAAGACTTTAGTTTCTTCTTTGATAACGGAAGGACATGAACAGAACCTGCCTCACTGGGTTATCGTAAAGGCTCGCCATGCAGAGTGGTTAGAACAGTGTTAGCACAGAGTAAATGCTTTCTGTTTTATCATTGTTGATGGTGATGATTGGTGGTGGTGGTGATTTCCACTCGACTTCGCTCCTCACCTCCCACTCCTGCCCTGGCTTCTCAGACCAAGTATGGAATGAATATGCGATCATTTGATTATGATATAACAGTGCGGAGTACAGAGTATTTAGCGAAACCACTAAAGACTGTTGTGCTTGGTATCTCGGGGGGGCAGGTGGATGGACAGCTGGCCAGAGGCTGTGGACGTGTTGAGCTCAGTCTCTTCTCCCAGAAACCCCACAGCACCGCCGACCACTTCTGAAAACACAGTCGGTCCTCGTGGTTCACAGATTCCAATTCGTGCATTCCCCTACTTGCTAAAATGTATTTGTAATGCAGTCAGCGCTCCTGGCTTTTTCACGGTCATTTGCAGACACACACGGAGAGGCAAAAAATTCGAGTTACCAATGCGTGCGCTCCCAGCTGGGTTGGAACAAGGTGCCCCTCTGCCTTCTCGTTTCAGCTCTCATTCTGCAAACAAGTGCCCTTTTCATGGTCTACTTAGTGCCACGTTTTTCACATTTCTGTGCTTTTGGTTGGTGATATTGCTGTTTAAAACGGCCCTCAGGCATAGTGCTGAATGCTGCCTTGCGCTCCCAAGTGCAAGAAGGCTGCAATGTGCCCACCGGAGAAAATAGGCGTGTTAAATAAACTCTGTTCAGCCATGAGTGATAGTGCTGATGGCCATGAGCTCCATGTTAACGAGTCAACAACATCTACTAAATAGCGTGTCTTTACACAGAAACACATCAAAAACAAGCTTATGTATTGATGGATTGATGAAAAGGTGACCAGAGGCTCGCAGGAACCTAGCCCCACTCTTCCCCTAGAAACAATGGTTCCAGAATTTGCTATTTCCGTGTCTGTGGGGACTTTTATGAACATGACTACCATGAATAACAGGAATTGGCTGCAGGAGGAAGAAAATGGCCCAGGGAGGCCCACGGTGTGTAACCACACTGATGGAGAGAAGAGTACAAGGATAATAAACGTCCTCTCAGGGGCCACATCCTGGTGGAGGAGGGACGGCCTTCTGCTCTTATGATTGCTGACTCAAGGGATAGGAGATACTCTCACAGTGGTTTGGGCACAAGAAGTCTCCATAATTAGTAAAATAAGGGTTTCTAAGAATGGCTTTCTGGGTTGGAGTTGTGGTACATGAACTTGCCTTTCCAGAAAGCTGCCTGTGTAGACTCCATATGGCTTCAATTCTAATTTCCCTTTCCCCTAGAACTGTAGTGTAACTGGCCAGACCACCCCATGTCTTTCCTTCTATGTAGCACTCAGAGAGATATGACAATGTCCCAAGGATGACTGCTTTGTGTCTGTCCTGGAAGATGAGAACATCCACCACTGGGACTGCACCAAGCCCTGCCCAGATTCAAGGTAATGAGATCCTGAGTTTGCACAATTAAAAAATACGTTGCTCCTCTTGCCTCTATGGGTCAGCAGGAGGCATCTGGTATCACGGGGACATTCTGGAGGGGACGCCAGGAGCTGAAATGCCTCATGGAGGTGATGCTGAGGGAACCGAGGACAGATACCTCATTGTTCATCATCTACCTGCAAAGCCGCTGTGCGGAGGTGATGGCGGGGTGATGATAATTACCCGGTGCACTGGAGGAGAGAGCCTTTGTACTGCTCTGGGCAGTACTTCCCTCAGGGCTCACCTGCTCTTCCTCTTTCCTTGCTCCTCCTCCTGTCTCCGCGCCCTTCCTCCCTGTCGTCTCTCCATCTGGATCGGCTCAAACGTTCTTTCATACTAATCAATATCACGCCCTTGCTACTTGGTGAATGGAACTCCGATGTCTTGGTTCTGAGTCTTTCTTTGTCTTTGCATTAATTGCATACACTTGGTCCGCTCGTTCATCAACTATTGCAGGTCTCCTCGGTTCCAGACACCACTCTGGGCCCTCGGTCTAGTTCAGGAAATAAACAGCATGGGCAGCTATCCTCAGGAGGCTCAGATTCTAGCAGGCAGAGAAAGATAAGAAATGGTAAATGCAGTAATCACGTAAGATAGGAAATGATAAATGCTAGGGGAGAGAAAACATGGAACAGGATTAAGAGGATGCACACAGAGGTACGAGAGAAGACACAAGTGGCTAACCTCTCCAGGATGCCAAATGCTCATGCAGAAATGTGGGCGACACCCCCTAGCTCTCCTTCCCAGGGTGCAGAAAGACAATACAGGTGAAAGGAACACGTGAGTCATAAACCGTTAAATGAACACTGACTGTTTGAAGAATTATCTCACCTGCATGACCCGCAGTTTAAGATAAACTCCTCATTTGGACCTGAAACAGATGGGAGGGAAATTCACATGTGTTGAGTGCCTACCTTACACCATTGACTGTGTCAGCGCTCTTCTCCAGAGACCTCCTCTTATCTCCAAGCCGAGCATCATTATCCCGGTTTTGTGGCAGAGAAAAGCAAGGCTCAGAAGTGAAGTAACCCGCCCAAGGTCAGGGCACAGAACTGGGGGAAATCCAGAGCCGGGCTGAGGATCCATTTCTGCCATTCCAAGACTCTTTCCCCAGGGGATCCAAAGCGATAACCCAGCTAGATGACCTCTAAAATTCCTCCAATTCCAAGAGCGCTCGGCGTCTCAGTGATTACTCTTCTGGGTGAGGATAATTGGATGACCCAGAGAAAAACACGTCTCTGAAGGAAATGTGTCCCTTAGTTTCGAACAGGAAGGTCATTTCTCAGCCATCCTGGCAGCATAGACCTCGGAGGAAGCTGCCATCAGCAGCCTGGCAGGGGAGGATGGATGGGGGGCTGCAGAAGCTTGGCTCGAGGGGCTTCCTCCACCTTGTGGGGTCCTGGACCCAAGAAGAAAATAAAAGCATGAGAGATGTTGTTCGTACCTACCAGCCTAATAACAAAATAAGAAGGATGCGTCACAGGTGAAGAAGCAGCTTCTGACAAGGAGGTAATTATGGGAAGGGAGAAAGCATCTTTTTCTAAAGGCAGAGTACTGCATGCACAGTTGAGAGTACAACGTGGCTTAGGAGAGGAAAAAAAAATATATGTATATATATTTTTTCAAGTTCCAAGCTTGTGCACAGAAAGAACTGACAAGCACATTAAATACTGCTCAACGAAAAGTTGACCAGGAAAAATGTTTTTTTCATGCCATTTTCCCCAGTGTTTGAGGTTTTGAGATATTAAATCACTTAATATTATAGATAACGTAGTGTTTTTTGGCTGTTATCTCATGTCTGATCCCTGCCAGGTTATGAATAAAGATAGTCTGATTTACATATTTATTAGCTACTTTTTACAAGAAAATAGCAGCCCTGCATCTCCCATGGTCCATAATCTGCACTGACTGGCAAGGACATTTAGAATAAGCCCCTGTCACAAATTCTCATTTTATACTGGTCACAGTGAGAGCTGTGCATAAAATTATAATAGGAGGCACTCCCAAGTCTGTGCTGAATATCGAGTTTAAATGCGATGAGGTCATTTGGTGAGTCTGTGACCCTTCTAATTAGGTAAGGGAGTTACTGATACCCCTGAATTCCCCCCTCCCCCCCGGGAACACTGGGGCCTGGATCAGCTCGCAGAGCAAAGGTTCAGGTTATGACATGCTCTGTCTGGAGCTGGTGACATCAGTGCCCTTTGCAGAAAGGCCTCATACCTAGAGGAGGCATTAAATGGAGCGCCCTGTGTCTGGGACCCTAACATCTATGATAGTTTGTCTAGAAACACTGGAACCACTTGGACAGCCCTACAGACTTCTAATCATTCTCCTGGGAATGCAGGCTCCTTCAACCAGAAAGCACCGACCACAATTAGTCTCTCAGCCCAATTTCCCTTATCTCATAGAAAAATACATGCATATAAAAATTTAACAAGGATTTCTCTTCTCAGACATAGAAGGACCTGCAAAGCAGAAATGATTTGGTGAGGAAGTACAGGCACCTTGATTGAAGAGGGGTCTGTGAAGGTAGAGTTGAGCTGGTCCACTGAGACCTCTGGTATCTTTTTTATTTCCTACAGCAGAGATGCTCACCCATGTTGGGGGGGGAACCCACAGGTGCGAAGAGGAGAATAAAATTGTGAATGAATCCACATTTTCATTTTCTGACTACACCTTTGGGTTTAATAAAATGTGTAACTACTGACGTCATCAAATCATGATTCAATATTATGTTAGGGGCATCTTCTGCACCGGACCCACACTTACTATGAAAAAGGAAATCTCTTTAAGGTGCTGCTGCTTAACGGTCAATCCAGCCTCTGGCCTACTTCCTGGCCATGGGAAGGACTATAAAACAACATGGACATTTGGCACAGAGCTTTAAAAGGGGCACGTATTGTCTCTTTTCTCAAGAGCCGGGAAACAACTTTATACCCATTCCAAGGGCAGTCACCTTCTGAGAAGTCACACCACACGTAATTTGCATCCTTATCAAAGGAGAGCATCACAAATTTGCTGGCCACTCCGAGATCTTGTTTCTGGGCCATCAGTCCTCTCTTAGCTGCTTTAGTCAAAGATGTATTCATTTACTCAGAGATTCATTCATTTACCCGGAGATCGATTCCCATAAACACAGAGACATGAGGAGATATCGAATGTACATCTAAGGATCGCTGGTGGATGCTCCAGGGGGAGAATGCTGATAGGTAGGAAAGCGCCTTCCTTCCCACCAGTATCCATTTTTCCTTTGCTTCTACTCTCTTGAAACTGGAATCTTCCAAACTGAGCTTGACTGTCCAAGGTCAGGGACTTCCTACGGACATGTGGCTCTTGTGGAAAAATGAGATGGATTCTTATCGAATCTTTCCCGGACCTTCTGGGAGCTGGCACACTATCTGGACAACGTGGCTTTCTCCTTGAGTAGTTTAAGGAGAAAGCCTGGCAATTCCTCACGGTAAGAACAAAGCTTTCTCTCTAATGCTTAATGTCCCAAGCAGAATCAAGGCTCTTTCAGGAGGGACTTTATGCCCCACTTGACCCAGCAGGGATTTCCCTGAGATGTTCCATTATAGCCTTAGAGGGACCCAAGGGATGGAGACCAAGCGATGACTGAGAGGATGCTGCAGGACAAGACGAAGGTGAGCTGGGGCTGGGAAAGCTGGCCCTGAGAAGAGCAGTGTCGCACCGCCTCAGTGTCCCTTCACCCTCTCCTCCCACCTACCGAGGAGGATTCTCTCTGTGTCAGTCCTCCCATTTGCCCCTCAAAAGCGTCATCAAATAGGCAATTTGGAAATCGTGCATCTGGATGTGTGTGTGGGGGAAGGAGAGAAACAAGGAATAAAGAACTGAAGGCGATCAAAAAGGCAAAAGATAACAAGCGTTAGTGAGGACGTGAAGAAAAGAGAGCTCTTGTGCTGTTGCTGGGATGTAAATTGTTCAGCCGTCATGGAAAACAGTATGCAGATTCCTCAAAATATTAAAAGTGGAACTGCCATATGACCCAGAATTCTACTTCTGAGTATTTATCCAAAAGAAATGGAAACGGTACCTCAAAGAGATATCTGCACTCCCAGGTTCTTTGCAGCATTGACCACAAGGGCTAAGATATGGAAAGAAGCGAGCTAAATGTCCATTGGCGGATGAATGGATAAAGAAAAGTGGCATATATATACAACAGAACACCATTCAGCCTTAAATATTAAAAAAAAAAAAGGAAATCCTGTCATTTGCAACAACATGGATGAAACTGGAAGATATTTGGGTAAGCGAAATAAGCCAGACACAGATCTGGCTTATGATCTTACCGTATGATCTCACTTACATGAGGGAGCTAGAATAGATCAACCAATCGGAAGAGAAGAGTAATGTGTACAACCTCTCCCCATGTTAAGTTTCCTCAGCATAAAATAAAGATACTAATAAAATCTGCCCCATGGGGTCATCATGATGATTGAATTAATTCATTCATGAAAAGCTTTTAGAACGTAAGTGGACAATAAGGGCTGGCTAGCATTCATATTACAGCAACAGAATATGGAAAAGATAAAAATAAGGTCCTGCGTACAGAAACTCGCCATCCGGCGGGGAGGCAGGGGTTAAAACAAACAGATGGAACACATAGGAAAATTCCTATAGCAGAAGTGAGTGCACCTGGGAAGCCGAGATTTTTCCCACGTTTTCTGGAGAATAAAAAAGAAAAGAAAAGAAAAAAACCTCCCAGAGAGGGTAGCATTTGAGCTAGAATATCAAGGATAAATAGTAGGGGTGTTTTCCACACAATGCAGCATTTTTTTTCCCTCCAAGCCAAGGACATAGAATGCACCAAGGCACACGGATACAACAATGGAGTGGCAGAGAGTGCAAATACTTAGCCCTTGTACTCTAAATTTGCTCATTATGAGTCAAGTGTAAATGAACCAGTGATATGATTTTTTTTTGTAATTGCCAGAGATTTGAAAACTCAGGCAGGCAAGAACCAATTCACACTTCTTAACTATAGGGGACTTGATACTATCAGGCTTCTTGTTTAAAGGAAGGCATCAGATGTTTCTGCTCCTGGCTATTATTTAGTTCCAGAGCAATGGAGTAACACTGTATATATTCTCTGGAAATTATCCTAATTAAGTAAACAATATACAAGATCTGAAAGAGATCCCAAGGCAGTGTTACCAACGTGCAATTTAAAGTTGGAAGTATGTTTTTATTTTAAGGAGCCTGTTTGCCAGGTACTGGAAAGCATCATGACCCTCAGCCAGGCAAGATGTCATTTCCTGCTGTTAATAGTCAAGGGTTCTCCCTGAGAAACGAGACCGTACAATACCCATATCTGTATCTGTATCACTTTTGTTTCCATCTATCTACCTATTAAAGTCATTTATTGCAAGGAATAGGCAAATTGGCTTACAAAGTTATGGAGGCTGAGAAGTCCAAGAATTGCAGTCAGCAAGCTGGAGACCCAGGAGAGTCCGTGAGTTAGCTGCACTGGAGTCAGAAGGCGTGAGGAACAGGAGAGCAGATGATGTTGTTTTAGCTCAAAAGCCTACAGGCTAGAGACTCAGGAAGAGCCAATGTTTCTGTTCCAATCTGAAGGCAGGAGAAAAACGAAGGTGCCAGCTTGAAGGCAGTCAGGCAGAAGAAATTCTCTCTTATTCTAAGGAGGATCACTTTTTCCCCCCCATTCAGGCCTTCAACTGATTGGATGAGGCCCACTCACAACATGGAGGCAATCCTTTTTATTCAGTCTACCACTTCAAATGCTAACCTCATCTAGAAACACCCTCACAAGACATACCCAGATTAATGTTTGACCAAATATCTGGGCACCGCGTGGTCCAGCCAAGCTGACACATCATCGCACTTCATTGGTTTACTACTATTTGGCATTTGCCTTCCATATGTGGAGTTTTCTCCGGAAACTTGGTTAATTGCAGTATCAAAGATAATTATTCGACCCCAAACTGGGTGCATAAGATTTAAACTCAGGAAAGGAACTTCTTTAGAGTTCAGAAGACCCGATTCGCATTTTCTTAACTAAATTTCTAATAATTTCTAAATTTCTTATAACTCTGCAGCAAAGTAAAATGTGATGGAGGATCTGCAGAAGGGGTCCAAATATTTGTAATTTATAACGAGAAGCTCTGAGTACTCTCATAATGAGAGAGGGGGAAATACTCTGACATCAGACGACTTGACTGGGCTAAGTTTCCAAGGCAGCGTGCGGCTGTTCTTTATAAAATATGTATCATTAAAATCCCGCTCCTGGATAGAGCAGACCTTCACAGCTGCCCACATAGCACAAACTAAAACAACGCTCTGGCAATCACTTCTCAGACCTGATGTAAACAGCAATCCTGTTAATTCAGAGCTGGAGTGATTTTTCTCTTGGCCTTCTTTACCAGTCTTTGCTCTGCACAGCGATCACACTAATTGGTTAATGGTGAGCTTTGCACTGGGCTTCCTGCTGCTTGAAATCCCCAGGGAGTTTCATTTTAGGTAGAAAAATGTCTACCTCGCTATCCCCACATAAAGCCCTTTTCCCAAAATTGGAAGAGAGTCAAGACTTAATTAAGATTTTTCTCCCCTGAAAGTATCCACTTGACCACTCCCTTTTGCACCTCCCCTAATGCCTTGGGGCAAGGTTCATTCTGGCAACACTTCTCCTTTGTGCTCTTGGCCAACTGGCAAAACCTTGAGTCTAGAAACTGAATACCCCTTGATTCAGTAGCCCTGTTTAGTGTCCTTACACTATGAAGCTATCTGTTGAAACTTTGTGCCCTGGCCCCTGTGATAGTATGATTTATAAGATATATATATATATATAGGCATTCATATGGCCAAATTATATTTCTCATATATATTTCATCTTTATCCACAGTTTCTGGCTCACAACTCCCAAAACCCTTGGAATTTCCTAAGACGGAAAGATGTCTTTTGTTATGTTAATGAAGGCAACTTTTGGACACCACCCACCCCCCCAAGGTGAGGCCAGTTGCCAGGATAACCAACCCTGTGACTAGATGGCTGTAACTTTCAGTCCCACCCCCTAAACTCACAGGAGGGGAGAGGGGAGGGGATGGAGGTTGAATCAGCCAATGACCAATGACGTGACGTAGTCAATCAAGGTTACTCCAGGAAGCATCTCTTAGATCGCCCCCCCCAAAAGCTGAGATCAAGCTTCCGGGTTGGTGAACACATGGAGTTTCAGGGAGAGAATGGTGTCATGCCCAGAGAGGGCGTGGAAACTTCATGCCCTTTCTCCATATTTTGCCCTATACATCTCTTACATCTGGGTGTTGATTCATAACCTTCGTCATAACCTTTAATAAACTGGGAAACTAAGTGTTTATCTGAGTTTTGTGAGCTGCTCCAGCAAATCGGGTCAACCTGAGGAGGTCATTGGAAGCTCCAATCTGTAGCTGGGGGGTCAGAAGCACAGGTGTTACCTGAGGCTTGCACCTGATGTCTGAGGTGGGTATGGGGGCAGTCTTGGAGGACGGAACCCTTAACCTGTGCAATCTGGTGCTGTCTCCGGTGTCTGAGAATCATTCGGTGTTGTGTGTAGGGGAATCCTCCCCACCCCATGTTGGAATTGGATCTGGGAAACTTCAAAGACCTGCAAATTGACCAAATTCTGTATAAAATTATTTTTAGAAGAGATGGCTTATTCACAGGGAAGAAGGTTTTTAAGTTACAAATGTAAGAGTAGCCTTAGGTGTTTAGATTGTGTTTTCAATAACAGGGAAGATTGAGCCATCAACGGGATATTTTAGAATGTTAAGGATATCAGAAGGAAGTATCAGATGTCAAGTTCTTTTAACAAAATGTCTTCATAGTTTTTGCTTCGATGTCTAGAAAAGGGTTCGTTTTCTTATTTCAAATCAATGAAATATTCTGAGTGAAACAATTCATGACCATTTAGAAAACTTATCTTTTTTTATATAAAAGTTATTTTAGGGCACCTGGGTGGCTCAGTCACTAAGTGTATGCCTTTGGCTCAGGGCGTGATCCCAGGGTCCGATGATCGAGCCCTGCATAGGGCTCCCTGCTCTGCTGGGAGCCTGCTTCTCCCTCTCCCACTCTCCCTGCTTGTGTTCCCTCTCTTGCTGGCTGTCTCTCTCTCTCTGTCAAATAAATAAATAAAATCTTTTTTTAAAAAAGTTATTTTACCTATGGTTAATCTGATTTTGCACTGACTATGTTTGACTATGGTGAACTCAGTTTCTGAAATTAAACTTTTTATTTGCAATTAAAAAAAAAAGTAAGGACTGTTGCCTGCCTTTGAGCAGTCCCCTTCTAAACTGGGTTGACCTCTCTAAGGACAGTACCTCTACCAGCGTGCACATGCTAACTGTTTATTTTCCGACTGGTGGCTCCAAACCAGCATCTTAGGGGTTTATGAAGAACCTCCTTCTCCAGGGCTGCTGTGAGGGGGAAGAAGGCTCTTCAAGGCAGCTCTGCTTCTGTTTTACACATAGGCACACAGGGCTGCCGAGGAAGACTGTGGAATAGAAGGGTCCATGATAACAAAAGTTCCTAGGCAATTATTTAGGAATCTTTCTCCCTTATTGCTCATGGCCTTTGCTGGAATTCATTACTTGATTTTATGTATTAATAAACTAGACTAGACTATCATAAAAAGCCAACCATAGACTCTCGGTGGCTTACCACGACAATGGCTTATATACCGATTTAGTGACCAATGCAGGCTGGCAGAGAGTTCTGCCCCACTAGACACTGAGGGACCCAGGTTGACTGATGCTCTAATCTTGAGCCAAGCCCTCCATGGCACCGGGGCAGGGCAGGAGAGAGAGACTGGATATCATGCACTGGCCATTCACAATCGACAGCCTGGAAGTGATAAATACTACTTTCACTGTTACCATGGGCCAGAAGGGTCACATGGCCCCATCCGGCTGAAAGGAGCTGGGAAGTACAGAATTTCCATTGCCTGGGAATTAGAGAAGAATGTGATATTCGGCAATGTCTATCAGAGCTTCTCTCTTTTTTCTGTCATCTCAGACTTCAGACTTCCCACTCCCTTCCAGCCTTTCTCTGATTTTACAACATCTTGGATCTTTTTCTGGAATTCTTGTCATCAGTATCTTTGTCCTTGTTCCCCCCCAATGAACCTCCGTAAAGTCACACACACACACACACACACACACACACACACACACACACTCGAGAACGGGGTCTGACAATTAGTTGACAATGCTATTGTCAACACTGGTCTAGTCTGTTAGACAAGCCCATGTGCGTGCGTGTGTGTATGTGTGTGTGTTGGGGGAATGGGATTAAGCAGGTTTTTTCCCATCCAAATGCAGAAATAGCAAATTCAATTGAAATGATCTGACAGAATATTTTAAATTATAATACTCTTCTCTGTAGTGATACAAAAAGGCAGACATTCTCGTACATTACCGGTGACAGTGGACTTTGGTACAACATTTCTGAAGAACAATTTGGCAATACCTATCAAAAGATTTAAAATTGTGTATATGCTTTGCTCCTGCACTTCCATTTCTAAATTTGTTCCTAGGGGTATGCACAAAGATTTAGTTGTAAAATGGTTTGGTATAACGTTATTTATTATTGGCTTAAAACATTCTGGATGCCCAACAATAGGGAATGAAATAAATCATTTCATATTATTGGACACTACCCAACAATTAAAATTACGTTGTGGAAATACATTTACCGACATGGAGAGCTGTTCATAAGTTATTGTTAGATGTTCCCATTTTGAAAACAACTACGCACACATATTTTGTCTTTGCATAAGCGTCAATTTGGATGATTTTTTTAAATCTTCTTTTAATTGATCTGAAATTGCTTTCTAGCTGAGATATTTGTGTAAAAATACTATTTTGAAAACATCCAAAATGTGGCATTTTGAAGACCTGGTGGTGTTGACTCATCCGTGAAACATCTCTACTCACCCTTAAAACCCACCGGACGGATCTCATAACCACTTGACTAAAGCTCTCCGCTCTTTTCTATTGTATTCACCTGGCAAACACCCTGACACCTGATAAGTTATACCTGTGGCTTTATGCTTTCATTAGTCTCATTCTCTAGTTATTTCAGAATGAATCCCTACAAAAGCCTCTCACAACTGCTCCCCCAAAACCTTGAATTTAGACCCCTTTTCTCTTGCACATGATTCTAAACTAGCTCCAGGGTTTCAAGCACCATGAGCTAGGTGGAAGAGGCTTTCTTCCACCTACCTGCCCCATCCTTCAGAATTCTATCTCAGTTAATGTCATTTATTATCAACAAACCCGAAGGATCAATTCTCTTCCCTTTGTACACTCCCATCATTCCAATCGTGGCAACGGGACTAGATGCAAAAGCATATTTGTTTCTATTTGTATAAACACAGAACTCACGGAAACCTCTGACAGCCATGAAACTCACATTGACAGTTCGGCACGGCAAGTCATAAAGACAGAAGAACACTATTAAACCAAATTCCTGGTAAGGGCTTGTTTAGCCTAACAGCAGGAGTCTGACAATTTTAAAGGTTTTGAATAAGCTTATATGTTCTTCCAACATTTGTCATGGGTATTTGGCTAATAGGCAGCAAGGAAAATTCTATGCAGACAAGCTCTTGTGTTTCAGTGCTGGAGTCCACGACCGCCCCCACAAAAATTCCCTCTTGCTAAGACTGTGCTAAGTATACCAATAAACGTTATTTATGGTGCAGGTACAAAGAGAGAAAATAGAGTCTATTCTATTGAATTGAAAACAAAGGCCCACCTTTCCTTCAGATCAGCCTTTGTTCCTATGACTTGTGCTATTCAGACTGCTGTTCCATTTGGTAACAGTACTGCACTTCTGCGTGGTGGGGCAATTTGTTCTCTACCCTGTCAGAATCAATGAGCATTCTTTATTGGTCTAAGAGTGCGAAGTGAGAGGCATTGCACTGGAAGAAAGAAAAACTGCTAAGAATTTTTCAGCACTTTCTAAAGTTCTTCTCGCTAAGTCTACCCTCTGGTGGGATGACAGTCCTGAGGAAGTGATCTGTGCAAACACACACAGAGCCCTCCGAGGCCAGGCACACACCAGTTATTTCAGGACTGTGTGTGTGTGTGTGCGTGTGTGTGTGTGTGACAAATTCTCCTGCTGGGTATGTTATCACACATCATGGTGAAACCAAGGAGCAATCCATCTGGATCTACTTTCTACTCTGAAATATAAGGTTTCAGAATCAGATGAAGTGTACATTTATTTTTGAGGTAGCTCGTTAGGAAGAAGGAATGGCTACAGTGGAGGTCAAAGCCAAAGAAAGTTCAGGATGTTCAATACCGAAGCAGATAATGGGTGGTGACCTAAGAGGATTTGTTTCATTAGCTGGTATCTGCAAGCTCCCTCTAGCAGACTTCATTATTTATAGATGCATATGCCCCACCCCAGCTCAAAATACACAATTTAGATGGGAGCAAGAGGCTAAACCCATAAGGATAAGATTACGAACCGTAATAGGACTTGCAGGATAAACCCAGCGTCCTCTGGGCTGACAGAGGGCCCCTTTTAATATAATATTACTATTTGTTGTATATAATCTTGGTAGAGGCATCATCAAATTTACTGTGACTTTTTTCAACAAGATGGCTAATTACTATTGAAATAAAAGCCCTTGATTAAATCAGCAATAAATCAAATTCACTTACAGCTCCATATTGCACACTTGGTGAGAAAGCCAGCACTGGGGAGAGACTAAGCCCCACGTCAGCTGTTCTGCTGTCAACAGCAGTCACTGAGTTAAAGTCTCGTCTTATTTCATCAGCTGGAAGGACTGAAGAAGAGGAAATGCATTTCGGAAGGGATAGACCGGGCTGACAGTTATGGATGGCGATGTCCTCAGTAGCGTACAGCCAACTCAAAGGCCATGGGCTCTTCCTACTCCTTCTGTGAGCTGAGGACTCAATGGGGAAGGACAGAGACCTGTCAGGACAGGGTTGATCTCCAGCAACAGGAAGATGGCAGCAGGAAATAATAAAGTAGGCTGATGTAGCAGAGAGAGACCTAGATTAGAATCAGGAGACCTGGTTTCGCTGTGGGGCTTTGACAAAGAACATGACCTCTCTGAGTCTTGGTTTCTTCTCCTGAGCGTAATGGTCATTCCATACAGAGCGTATGAGTTTTCCAGGGCTGCCGTAACAGGTTACCACAGACGGGGCAGCTGACACAACGGAGTTTTATTTTCTCACAGCTCTGGAGGCGAGGGTCCACACTCAAGGGTTGGTTTCTCCTGAGGCCTCTGTCCTCAACTTGCAGATGGCCGCCTTATCATTCCAGATGTGTCCTCATGTGGTCTTTCCTCGGTGTGCACCCTGGCATCTCCCTGGGTGTTCCTAGTTCCTCTTCTTATAAGGACAGCAGTCGGATTGGACTAGGGCCGGCCCTAACAGTCACATTTTAACTTCATCACCTCTTTATTTTTTATTTTTTAATTTTTTTAAAGAGAGGAAGTGTATGTGTGTGTACGTGTATGAGTGGTGGGGGGGGCAGAGGGAGAGGGGAAGAGAGAGAGAGAATCTTAAGCAGGCTCCACACCCAGTGCGGAGCCAGATGAGGGGCTCCATCTCACGACCCTGAGATCATGATCTGAGACAAAATCAAGAGTTGGGCGCTCAATCGACTGAGCCACCCAGACGCCCCTTCATCACCTCTTTAAAGGCCCTATCTCCAAATAGAGTCATATTCAGAGATATAAGGGGTTAGGGCTTCAACATATGCATTTGGGGTGGGGGCATCAGGGACACGATCTAGCCCACAGCACAGAGCAAATGTAAGTACACAATGAGATAATAGATATTCAAGTACCTGATAGATTGCCAGGTGCTATATGATATGATGCATTATCACGTGGAAGGGAATGTCGGAACACACTGCCTCAGACCTCCACCAGGAGCAAAGGCTCACGAAAACCACCTTCAAGATTTCCTTTTGTGAGGTTGTTGAAGACGGTGGAGGGGAATGAGGGGAAAGTCATATGGAATATTTTTTAAAAATATTTTGCCCACTGATAATCCATTGTCCTTCTTAACTGTACCTTGATTTCCTTTGGGAATTGGCCTCCCCAGTCCTGTACACTGGGTGCTGTGAAAGTGCCCTGCATTGCCACCACAGAAGCCGAGGGGTCCCTGCAAAGACCTTCTGCTAGACTCTTCCTTCCTCGGACTCTATCTGTCCAAGGTGGCTGTGCACACACCTCGGTGGGCTGACAGGTTACACTCTCCCAGAGCTGCATTTCCTATCAGAGTGGTGGGAGAACAGAGAAAAATTGCTGGGTTTCCTTCATTTTATCTGAAAACCTCGGATAGTCCCATGTCTCATAAGGTTCTGCTCCTAAGTCTGGTTTTCTGTCCTTATTGCTGGTTCTTAATGCTTCCCAATATCCTTTTCCAGAAGACTTTGGCTGCCCAAAGTTGCAAGGGTTTGTATTCTACTGTTGGCAAAGAGTCATCTCTAGTAAATAAGAGAGAAAGGGCAGAGGGAAGTTTGCAAGAGAGGAGGAAGGATGGTAGAAAAGGAGGGTGGACAATCAAAAGGAAAGAGGTGAGCATGGATAGAAGAAAGGGGCAGAAAGAAGGGGGAAAGTTTCAAAAGGTCAGGAGGCACAACTACTCACATCTTCCTTGAAAGAAATTAGCTCCATGCCCAGAGAAGAGAATATGGTCTCCCCCTCATGCTTAACACCCAGAGTTCCCCCTCAGAAGTTCTCTCTGTTCACGGAAACTAGCACTGGCCTGGTCCACCCAGGTCACGTCACACCAAAAGCTTTCACCTCCTCAGGCAGCCTGTGGTTAGGAAGCCTTATATGAAGCTGAAATTTGCCCTCAGGAATCTATCCTCTCTGGAGCAACTCAAAATCGGTCTTCTGACAGACTTGCTGATATTTTAGGACTGGTAGAGAGAGGTGAGGTGGAGACGCCACAAAGAGAAGCTATCCTCAGCGAGGTCACCACAGCCCCGTTGCTGGTGCCCAGTTTTGTAGGTCCAGAAGCACAATTTAGTCAGGAGACCCGGAATGGTCTGCTCAATTCAAACAAATTCACCATGTGATTCATGGGTACGCAGGATCCCCATTTCTCAGTACAAAAGCGCTAGGACAGAATCGGATGCGGGTCCCAACGCGGCCCCTGCATCCTTCCCTGTGGGATTTTGTATAGCTTCTTTACCTTTGCTGAGCCTAAGTGACACCCATGCTTGGTACAAGCATTGCATTAGATATTGCCTGAAAAGTGCCCGGAGCATTATGGGAACCCAGTGCATGTCGCTTGTCTTCTCTCACCTTCTGTACCAGACTCCTCCCCTGAAATCGTCGGATGCTGTCAGCCTCACCCGATCGTGTTGTACCGAATACAACAGGAGCCGGCTCTGCATGCGCTGTGACCCCATGCAGGCACGCCCTGGAAGTGTCTTCCTCTTGCCTATGCCTGTCCCTCTCCATCCTGGCCCTCCCTGCTGACTCAGAGCTGTGGAAGGCTGCAGAAGGCTCCTTGGGGTCCCCCTGTGCACGGCCTTGAAGGGTGGAGAAGTTACTAACCTAGAGTGAGTCTTTGACCAAGGAGAGACAGACTCAGGATAAATCCTTCCCTTTTTCTCCCCTCCATGGTCCTGAGACCATTTTTAAGGCTCCTCAGAGGACTGTCCCTTCATCCCTGGACCCCTCGGTCCCTCAGATTTTGGTAACCAGTGGCTCTTGGCTATGCTTAACTCTGTAAGTTATCCTCGTATTGGCTTTGCCTTCTTCTCTCCCTTATTCCCTGATACCCTCACTCCCTGCCTTTTCGTGTTAACCTGATTGTGTTAACAAAAGCCTTTTCCTCAAACCCTGGCTAAAGTGAACTCTGACTCCCTTTCCAATCACCAGAATACCCTTCTTGGTCTGTCCATTGTCTGGATCAGGCAACTTTCATGGTACCCAGGAGGTCAAATTAATAGCTAGCAGTTTGGGGCTATTGGTATATCCATACAGTGCAATATTATGTAAACCCACAAAGGAAGGAAATGCTTGCACGCACTAGAGCCTGAGTGAACCTTGAAGCTATTATGCTAAGTAAATAAGCCAGTCACAGAATGACAAAAACTGGATAGTTCTACTTACATGAGGTACTGAGAATAGTCCAATTCATAGAAACAGAAAGCAGAATGGTGGTTAGCAGGGACTCAGGGGAGGGGTAAATGGGGAGTTATTTTTAATGGGTACAGAGTTGCATTTTTATAAGTTGAAGAGTTCTGGAGATTGCTTGCACAACAATGTGAATGTACTTTCTAAGAGTCCATTGGGGCCATTCCTGCTATAATTTGCAAACCATATTTTAATGTAGTCAAGGACTCTGCTAGACTTAGTCTGTATTAATTAGACTATAAATATCACCTAAGCTATGACTTAGATCTTGAAAGCCCCTTATTATGGGTTGGATTGTGTCTTCCACCCCAGATTCATATGTTGAAGTCCTAACCCCCAATACCTCAGAACATGACCTTATTTGGAAACAGGCTCATTGCAAGATGTGATAGTTAAGATGTCATTAGGGTGGGCCCTAATCCAACAAGAACAGTGTCTTTAGAAAAAGGAGAAATTTAGAGACACGAACACATACAGGGAAAACCCCATGCAAAGGTGAAGGCAGAGATTGGATAAGGCAAAAAAGTGCCAAAGACTACCGACAAACCAAAGAGACAAACCTAAGAGAAAGACATGTAGCACATTCTTTTTTATAGCCTTCAGAAGGAACTAACCTGGGGCATCTGAGTGGCTCAGATGGTTAAGCGTCTGCTTTCGGCTCAGGTCATGATCCCGGGGTCCTGGGATCAAGCCCTGCGTTGGGCTCCCTGCTCAGCAAGGAGTCTGCTTCTCCCTCTCCCTCTGCCTCTGCCCTCAACTTTTTCTCTCTCTCTCAAATAAATAAATAAAATCTTAAAAAAAACAAAAACAAAAACCCACTAACCCTACTGATACCTGACTTCAGACTTCTATAAGACAATATATTCAGAGCTGAAAGACAATATATTTCTGTTGTTTAAGTCACCCAGATTCTGGTACCTTGTCACAGCTGCCCTGGCAAACAAATCCATGCCCCTCCAAGGTCTTTTCTACAAGTTAGGTCTCCCTTCTCGCATACTGTGCAATACTTCTTTCTTTTTTATAACCAGGGACGAAACCTCATCTATATTCTGTATAATTTTGGTTTAGAATGTATGCCACCAAAATCACTGTGACTCTTGATTCTGTAATACTGGATTGCATTTGCATCCCTTCCAGGTTTGTATTTTCTGCAAACTGAACATTTAGTCCCTCTGGGGTAAGGACTGTGTCCTCCTTCTCCTGGGATTCACAGCGTGACTCAACGGTGCTTAGAATGACACTGGCCTCACAGGAAGACACACATTCTGCCTGGCTGAATGAATAACACCGGTTTTATTATTGATGTCACTGACATGTTTATGTGAATGGCAGATTTCCCATAGGCCAACTAAAGTCAGCAAGGTGGAAAATCATATCCCTTTCTATTAAAATGTCTTGGTGGTAATATAATGAAGGATTCACAATTTTATTATAATTTTGTTTAAAAAAAATCAAAGCCACCAAAAACCAACAATTTAACCTGTATCTCTATCTGCTTTCTTTCTTTATAGTGGTGGTTTGCCCTACCCCCACCATATAGATAGATATAGATATCAGTCTAGTAATATTTCTCTCTCTCTCATCTCATATGTATATATGTATATGGAATGAGAGAAATATCACCAGTTCAATCTATCTATCTAGATCTACGTGTAAAGATATTGTATATATCATACACACACTCATGCAGAGAAGGGATGGCTTGGCTGAATTCAATATGGAGGAAAGGTAGGGTATGACTTTTGTATGTTTGTTATTTTGAAATAATTTACCCCAAATTCTCTATTTGGTTTGACACAGTTTCCAGTTTTCATTATGGGTAAATCTTGCTGTTTGATACTGTGACATATGAAGAAAGCAGCTTGGAAGTTCATTTTTCTCTTTCCAACCCATTATGCCAGCGGTCATAGCACCTGTTGACATACCGTCTTACTCCTTAGTTACCATTAACTCTGAGTGATCTCAGATGCATCACTTCCCTTTTCTGGGCACCGGGGAAATAAGAGCCTCGAGGCAGCTAACCTCTGAGGTCCCTTTCAGTTCAGCCCTGATGCAGGGATGCTTTGGGGTGATGGGGGGGGCAGGGAATTCCTCGTCATCAATATATGTTTTCAAAATGGCAATTCTCATCTCAAGAAAAGCAATTCTGCTAGCAGTTCAGAGTTGAGAGAGACAGAATTGGAACAGGGTTAGTAATCATAATTTAAATCTCTCCCAAGACCCTTTTTCTAATGTTTGTAAGTGAAATATGTCAAAAGCATTATATTCACTGGTGTGAATTTTTATTGAATATCAAGAGTAAATAATATATGAATTGATAGGAAATTTCTATTAAATCTATTTGGGGCCTTTGTAGATAAACTATTCAATTTGTGCTTTGCTTCAATATAGATGTGAAATTAATATTTATCTACAAATAATCCAAGGATATTATTTTTACAGGTGCCTAAAACAATGTATGCCTTTGAAAGACACATGAGGAATCAGGAGCTTTCCCAAACCTCCAGAGAGCACCCTAGATAATAATTCTTCTGTGATGTAACCAACCAGGCAATGCCAAGCACTCGTGTGTGATCATCGGGGACAGCTGTGGCCCAGGTGTGAAGAGAAGGCAAAGAATCTTAGGGGGACATCAAAGGGCCCATGACGAAGGAGCAGTGAGTTCCCATTAGTGCAGAAGCAGAATACTGGGCAAATGCAGGAAATAAATAAAATTAAATTTTTGCTTTCTCCTTAAAACATAGCCCAAACTAAAATGTTCTTTGAAGAAATAAACATATATTGGTGGTCAGCTCTGCATAGGAAATGTTACCAGTGCAATCTCATGAAAGCCCACAATAGCCCAGGGAAATATTCATGTCAGCCTCTGTTTATAGATCTGTTAGGCAATGTTCAAGGGCTAAGGTAGGGCACGAAATAACAGTGTTTATTCAATATTTATCACGTTCCACACATTGTGATAGATTTGATTAACCCTCACAAGAATCCTTTGAAATGGGTCCATTTGACAGATGAAGAAACTGAGACTAGCTGAGGTGATGTCTCTCACCCAAACAAAAAGTGCCAGTGTTGGACTTGGCACCGTAGGCGCTTAACTCTTAACGCTTTCCATGCCACTCTGCTGCATCATGGAGTGTAGTTGGAATTTTATATTAAAAAAAAGTTAACAACTCTAAAAACATTACATTTCACCAAAATTCCCACAAATCTTTAGGGCAACGGGACATTTGCCCCACAGTCTCACGTTTAGATATATTTCAATAGGGTAAATTGTTCTCTAATTTTTCTTCCTGAATCCCTCAACACAACAGTGTGGTGTTAACTCAAGATCCACAGAGTTGCTTCAGGGTTCAACGAACCTTCTGGAATTGTATGTAAAATTGTGTGTGTGTGTGTGTGTGTGTCTATATTTTTCATTTGTAGAAAGGTCTCAAGTCCAAAGAAAGTTAGGAATTCATGGAATAGATTCAAGGAATTATTATAAGCCTCCTGGCCATTGGTACTTTAATAGACTATTGAGAAAATGGATACTATAAGCCACAGAGAAAGTGGTTGCTTAAAATGAAGTATCTTAGAAGAAATTCCCTGAGAAGCTGAAGAGAAAAGACAATGTAATCAAGCTTTACATGGATCAAATCACAGCCAAGGGCATCCCATTCAGTTCTGAGTGCCATAGCTAGGGAGGACCTGGACCGACCAGCGAGCAACCAGACGGGAACAACTCTGACGAGTGTTGCATCAGGAAACCACGTAATGCACAGCAGAGTTGGAAGAACAAGGGGTGAAAGCAACTCTCAGACATTGAGAGTCGGTATGTAAATTGCACAACTTTGCAGAGCACTATGGTGATACGTAATAATTTAAAACCATAGATGTTTTACAACTCAGCAATTCTCCCTGTCCATAGAGGGACTCTTACTATGTGTATAAGGAGCCACGTAGAAGAAAAATTGCACTTGAGCGTAGTGGATAATAACAGAAATAAAAAGAAAAGAACCAAAAGAAAAAGAAGGAAGAGGAGGAGGATGAGGAGAAGGAGAAGGAGGAGAAGGAGAAGGGGGAAGAGGAGAAAAAGGAGAAGAAGAAGAAAGAGGAGAAGAAGAATAAGAAGGAGAAAAGGAGGAGGGTAGGAGGGAGAGTAGGGGAAGGAGGAGGGGAAGAGGAAAAAGAAGAAGACTACCTATATATTTATCAGAAGAACGGGTTCCAAAAAAGTGTAAAATATTCACAGAATGGGAAGTAAACAGCAGCTAAAACGAATGAACTAGAAACACATGTACCAATACAGACAAACCTCAATGCAAATTCTCAACCCAAAAGTAAAAAAGGTTACTGCCATACATGCTCAAGGACGCATGTCTTTTAGAAGCAATTCCTCAACAGCCTAAGCCTGAATGCAGCGGTGGGGCTTTTCCAGGGAGAAGCCAGTCAGAGTCTCGTGGCCCAGCAGCATCCTGGCATGCCAATAAGAAGCCTGCATTTATTCCTTGACCTGCTTTGTGTTACGAGCTGTGCCAGAATCACCACCAGACATTGCTGCTATGAACATTGGGGGTGCATATGGCCCTTCTCTTCACTACGTCTGTATATTTGAGGTAAATACCCAGTAGTGCAATTGCTGGGTCATAAGGTAGTTCAATTTTTAACTTTTTAAGGGACCACCACACCTGTTTTCCAAAGCGGCTGTACCAACTTGCATTCCCACCAACAATGTAGGAGGGATCCCCTTTCTCCACATCCTCTCCAATATTTGTTGTTTATTGCCTTGTCAATTTTTGCCATTCTAACTGGCGTAAGGTGGTATCTTAGTGTGGTTTTGATTTTAATTTCCCTGATGACTAATGATTTTGAACATTTTTTCATGTGTCTGTTAGCCATTCGATAGCTAAATCGTGGAAGGAGCCGAGATGCCCTTCAACAGATGACTGGATTAAGAAGATGTGGTCCATATATATAATGGAATATTACTCAGCCATCAAAAAGAACGATTCCTCAACATTTCCTGCAACATGGATGGGACTGGAGGCGATAATGCTAAGCGAAATAAGTCAAGCAGAGAAAGACAATTATCATAGGGTTTCATTCATTTATGGAACATAAGAAGTAGGAAGATCAGTAGGAGAAGAAAGGGAAGAAGAAAGTGGGGGTTAACAGAAGGGGGAATAAACCATGAGAGACTGGGAAACAAACTGAGGGCTTCAGAGGGGAGGGAGGTGGGGGAATGGGATAGGCAGGTGATGGGTATTAAGGAGGGCACATTGCATGGAGCACTGGGTGTTATACGCAACTAATGAAGCATCGAACTTTACATCAGAAACCAGGGATATACTGTACGGTGACTAACGTAATATAATAAAAAAAATAATTAGAAGCAAAAAAAAAAAAGGATCACCCTCAGAGCGGACTCCTAGGAAGACGAGCTGTGCTGAGTCTCCCCTGCCCCACCAGGGAGACCACCGTCGGGAACGTCCAGCCCTGCTCTTTGTCTCTGTTCTTCTCCAGAGCAAGAGGGTGCACTGGGCACTTCCCTCTCGTGTTCCACTGAGCTGCCATCACCCTGATCCCTGCTGTGCGCTGAGCCATCAAATGTAGTCCTCCTTTTGCCAAGTTCTAACACGTTCCAGAATAAATTCATGATCATACAGAACATCTCGAGCCCGGGTCCACGTAAGCACTTCGAGAAAACCAAAGCCTCTTTCTTCTTGTCTTTATTATGCTGCTTTGTTCTCTTTCAAAACCTCTGGGCCTTGAAAATGTTAGATGAGCAAATGTCAAGCAGCTTAGATTGTTGTGGCTTTCTGACTTCCTGCTTAGCTGTCCCTGCTCTGCTCCTGCCTAGTCACTCCCCACCCACTGCTCTTCTTTGCTATCAACCCCGCAGCACCCAGAAGAGCTGCGGACCAGCACTGCGGGTCATCCCTTTGCTTCCCCTATGGTGCTTTGGGCCTCCTGTTTTTGTGCAAGCTATCACCTGCATCTATGATGGCTTTTTCTGTGTGACTATCCCTTCCTCCTTTAGAACCCAGCTTAGGTGCCAGCTCCAGGAAGCTGGGCATTCATTCCTAAGCCCTCGAGTGGTCCCCGTGTAACATTACAGGACTACCATAGCTCTTACTGCATTCTATGAAACATCCTGTTTGGGTGTTTATCTCCACCATGGGACTTTCTCCAAGGGGGACCCAGAGCCAATGTTATTGGCTACAATTTATTGGGGCACCTTGGTGGCCCAGTCGGTTCAGCATCCAACTCTTGATTTCAGCTCAGGTCATGATCTCAAGGTCGTGAGATCGAGCCCCGTGTGGCACTCCATGCTGGGTGCAAAGTTTACTTGAGATTCTCTCCCTGAGCCCCTCTCCCTGCTCATGCGTGCACTCTCTCTCTCTCTCTCCTCAAACAAATAAATCTTAAAAAAAAAAAAGTTATTGCACATTATCTCTCACCGACCACCCAAAAAGCCTAAGCATTATTTTTACCCCCACTTAGCCATAAGGAGAGCAAGGTTTGGGAAGGTGAAGTGGTTTGCTCAAGGTCATGAGGTTAGAAAGGAGCAGAGGGAAGTTTCAAATCCAATCTGTCAGAACCCAAAGTCCATGAACTTAACTATTCGGCTAGATGGCCTTGTTCACCTCCCTGCCTAGCTCCCTGCCTTGCCTCTCTACTCTTAATTGGGCACCTGACGTGGGGTTGGCACTCAGTCAACGGCTGTCTAAAACAACTGAATTGGACCCAGTTCGTAGAGAAGGAAATTACATTCATACTGCTTTTATCAGAGCAGGGAGGAATGAACAGGTCTTTTTACATATATGGATTTTATATATATTTATCTCATTTTTTCCCTAGGTGACAGGATAATCATCTTCCCCATCAATACATGAACACGTAAGGCAAATTACAGATAAAAAGGTTGTATATATCTGCAAATGCAATTTGTTGTTGACATGTAACCATCTTGCATTTACGTGCCTCTGGACTCACATGGGCTAGGCTAACACGCTTCGGTAAAAAATTAGGGTGAAATTGCTTTAACTACATTTGCAAAATGTACGGTAATTTATAAGGTGGCTCTCAACTGTTGCTAAGTCAAGGCTGCTCATGGATCGTGTGTCACTGTCCCTTTAAATTCAACTCTCCTGCTCTTTGGGAAAAGGGGAATGATGTATATTTCTAATTATAACAGACCAGGCTCTTCCACACTCTGTTTCGTTCCCCACAGGTTACACTATTTGCCAATATATATTTAACTGTAGTGGTAACAGGCAAAACTTCCCAGTCTAATCAACTAGAAATTCTTTGGCTCTTTCCCTCTTTAGTGGAATCATATTTTTGCACTTGGGGTCATCTTTATATGTGAGAGGGGGGCAAGGCTGGGAGAAAATTGATACTAAAAATAGAGCAAAGTTCCAGACTCTCTAGAGCTCATGGAAGATTCTGGCCTTTTATTATTCATGCTCAATGCTGACACCATCCCCCCTGCCTCGAGAGCACGCCAAAGATCTTTACAGCACCCTGGCTTCTTCTCACCAGCTGCTGGGGTTGGCATCCGTCGAAATGTTCCCTTTTCCTCCCGCCCATCCCATATAGGGACCATGGTGGCAGGATGGGTCAAGACAGACGGAGTGTCCATTCATCCTTAGACCTGCTCCCCACTCTGAAACCCTGACCACCTCTCCCACATCACCCATCTCATCCCCATGCCTAAGGCTGCCTCAGCCCTGGACATCACCTGCCCTAAAGTTTACAATTTAAGGATGAATTTTGCCAATCAGTTAGCTCCCTAAATTAAACACTGAAAATAATCTCCCCATGACAAATTCCTTTAAGGCAGAAAATTCAACTTTCATGGATAATGCCCCCTGCTTGTAAATCTAATTCAAAGTCACTGCAGTGGTAGCATTCTGGAATCGTTAAGAATACATTTTAAAGTAGATAAAAGCATTTTTGGAAATCTTGGGTTGGACTACATCATAACTGGTGCTGAGAGAAATAATTAGATGAGCAAGCCAAGGAGAAGGAGCATTGGCTGAGGACTGTCCATGCCAAGCACTGTGCTAGATTCTGAACTCAGACTATCTCGTTTATTTGTTACCATCACCCTTTGGGTAAATATAAAAACCCACGGGCGCCTGGGTGGCTCAGTCAGTTAAGCATCTGTCTTCTGCTCAGGTCTTGATCTCAGGGTCCTGGAATACAGACCCATGTTGGGCTCCCTGCTCAGCGGGGAGTCTGCTTCTCCCTCTCCCTCTGTGCACATGCTCTCTCTCTCTCTCTCAAATAAATAAATAAATAAAATCTTTAAAAATTCTACATTCTTGCAGTTGAGAATACTGAGCCTCGAGAAGGTCAAATACTCTTCCAAGGTCATACACCTGAGTGCAAACTTGAACCCTGGCCAGGTGACCTCCAAGGTGCTGATTTTCCCTCGACCCCACACTGGGAGACCAAGGATTGGCCCAGGGCAAATGCAGGTATAGAATCTGCACGTGGAATCGAGACAAGAGAAGGGTGCATGGCCCCATGGGCCAAATCCAATGCTTCGATTAGGGGCTGTGTCCAAGCAAGGGCAAGCTGACTAACAGAAGAGTCAAAGGGCCAATAGACGCACCAGATGCATTTGGTGAGGCCCAAAGAAGCAGGAAAGAGGTTCCAGGGAGGCACAGAACAGGCCCAAGGGGAGAGACATTCAGGACCAGGGCCTCCGTCTGTTTGGAAACTGGAGGGCAGGACAGAGAATGGACAGAGGACTGAACACTCAGTCACCAGAGGAAGGGCTTACACCAAGCTTGGCCCGATGCTGAGGTGCTAAGCAAACAGCCCAGGACCCCATCTATGCCCGGCTCAGGGATGCGGCTGAGCCCTCGGGAGGGTCTCTGTTATCTCAGGTCACTGGGCTGAGAGACCTGCAAAGTTGTGGAGATATGAGGCTCATTGACCCTGTGACGGCCTCTGGATCAGCCAACAGGATTACCGGCTCCCTCCATGTTCGGTCAGTCAGCACCTCAGCCACTGAGCCACCAAACAATTGTTTGGGCCCTTGCATTCTTTCACTCATCTGTGAGCTGGTGCCACCGCACTGTTGTGAGCGGGCGGCATTCTGCTCGGGGTTGAAAGGGATAAAAGCCAGGTTCTGTGCTAGAAATCTCCAGAGCTGAGTCAGCAAGGCAGCCACAGGCTCTCCCTAATGGAGCTTAGTAGAGAAGATGGGACACACCTGGACTAGTTATAACACCAGGTCACATGGGATGAGGACCCCAGTGGGGGAGGGAAGAAGCAGCTCTCACGTAAGGAGAGAAAATGGAGGACTTCCGGTGGCAGGAGGAAGAAGGAGGGTAGCTGGTGAGATCTCTGGGAACACAGGAACTTGGCTATAAGGAGCACAAGGAGAGGTGTGGGGTCAGGACGTACAGGCTGCCACACTGAGCTTCAGGACGGGGTGACATCCTCTTCATGATGGAGTCAAAGCTCCTCGTCATCCACCCTGCCCCCAGCTGACTTCAAAATGCCATACCCCACCCTCCCTGTCTTTCCAGTGTTTGAAGTATGCTCTCTCCCTAAAGATCACTGACAATCTTTCCACCATGACGTGGTCCACGATCAGATCCCTTGGGCTTAACTTCACTGTCGAATCCCCTTCCCCTTGAGCATAGAGGGTGGTGTGCTGGCATTACCAGTCCTTTCTTCATCAAGGCCCACTTCCTAAGAGACACTTTCTACTCCTAAGAGTAGAAAGCCCGGTTGTTCCCCAGATCATATTTGAAATATGCACGCATACGGCAGCTTGCTATTATCCAGTAGAAAATCTTCATTACGCAAAATGATCATTCGGAACACGAATCATCCCACCCAATGTGTCTATTTCCTAAGGATGAGTTCTGCAGAGGGCAAGTTTTCTTGCCTCATATTTGTGGGTCCTTTTGGGTATGTACTTTCATGGAAGCATGACGTAACTTAAAATTGTCTTTCTCTTCAAATGGTATGAGAATCTTCAGATCAAAGAACTCATTTTTTAAATTCATTTTCCCAAAGTGTCTTGAATAGGGACACTCAGTAAGGCTTGACAGCTGGCCTGGCTGGCTCCATGGTGGTCTCAATGGGCTCAGGGACAACCTCAGGGGTGGACAAGTGGCTTACTCTGTGTGGATGCTGTCCTCTGGTTGCACGAAAGTAGGCTGCAGGGAAGTCAGCCCTTCTATGCCGGCAACGGGGTTCAGGTCTGTTCTGCAACGCCTCTATGATCTAACCATCTGAGGTACCAGAATCCTAAAGCCTAGGGTGTTACGTCCTTTGGCTGAAGGCCTCTCTCCTCAAAAGGAAGCAGCAGCATAAAATGATAGAAAGAAAAATGACCCCCAAATCAGGCCAGCTGAGATGGAATAGCCCCTTTGGTAATTAATAGCTGTGTGGGCAAAGGACTAAACGTAACCTCTTTTAAGGCTCTGTTTATTTTATGATGAGATCAATAGTACTTAGTTCAGAAAGTTGTGAGCAAGCAATGAGTCTGGAGAGAGCAGACCCTTAGTGAATGATGGCTGTAGATAACAAAATTTTAATGAGAATGATTTTTAAGAAAAACTGAATCCATGCCTTTTTTAAAAAATGATTTCAAGTGTACAAAATTATATTTGGTTTGCTCAAGGGCTGACAAGGCAAAACATACCTCCATAAAACAGGTTTAAGTACATATACTTATTATGTATCCCGATACTACGTACCTGAAAGTGCACAGAAGGACACACACACGCACACACACACACCACACCTCAAATTAATTGCAGATGTGATAAGTATTTGGTTCCAGCATTAATTTCCAGTCCCTCCTCACTAAGGAATTATCATTGCTAAACTGAATTAATATCACTGTCTTGTTATTGTAAACACCCTTGTTGGCAAGAGTTGCCCCAGGATTCCTTAGTTACCAGTCCCTAAACTTGGTGCTGGCTGGGTTGGACCTGTTGCCCCAGTTCACCTGGTTGCCATGGAAAGAAACAGAGCACAGTCCTTTGACAGAGCTAACGAGCCCCTCCAGGATTTGCGCCTGCCCTCAAACAAAAGATGAATACCACACCCAGCTCTGGGATTCCGGTGGGGGTAAGAAACACCTGCCACACCTCATGGGTAACACCCACACCCTGCTCTTCCGAGTATTTGCTTGTTAACCAGATCATATCACTAATGGAGTTTCCATGTNCTGACTAACAGAAGAGTCAAAGGGCCAATAGACGCACCAGATGCATTTGGTGAGGCCCAAAGAAGCAGGAAAGAGGTTCCAGGGAGGCACAGAACAGGCCCAAGGGGAGAGACATTCAGGACCAGGGCCTCCGTCTGTTTGGAAACTGGAGGGCAGGACAGAGAATGGACAGAGGACTGAACACTCAGTCACCAGAGGAAGGGCTTACACCAAGCTTGGCCCGATGCTGAGGTGCTAAGCAAACAGCCCAGGACCCATCTATGCCCGGCTCAGGGATGCGGCTGAGCCCTCGGGAGGGTCTCTGTTATCTCAGGTCACTGGGCTGAGAGACCTGCAAAGTTGTGGAGATATGAGGCTCATTGACCCTGTGACGGCCTCTGGATCAGCCAACAGGATTACCGGCTCCCTCCATGTTCGGTCAGTCAGCACCTCAGCCACTGAGCCACCAAACAATTGTTTGGGCCCTTGCATTCTTTCACTCATCTGTGAGCTGGTGCCACCGCACTGTTGTGAGCGGGCGGCATTCTGCTCGGGGTTGAAAGGGATAAAAGCCAGGTTCTGTGCTAGAAATCTCCAGAGCTGAG
>NC_048226.1:10377138-10438378 GCF_002007445.2 Ailuropoda melanoleuca
GCGGGCGGCATTCTGCTCGGGGTTGAAAGGGATAAAAGCCAGGTTCTGTGCTAGAAATCTCCAGAGCTGAGTCAGCAAGGCAGCCACAGGCTCTCCCTAATGGAGCTTAGTAGAGAAGATGGGATACACCTGGACTAGTTATAACACCAGGTCACATGGGATGAGGACCCCAGTGGGGGAGGGAAGAAGCAGCTCTCATGTAACGAGAGAAAATGGAGGACTTCCGGTGGCAGGAGGAAGAAGGAGGGTAGCTGGTGAGATCTCTGGGAACACAGGAACTTGGCTATAAGGAGCACAAGGAGAGGTGTGGGGTCAGGACGTACAGGCTGCCACACTGAGCTTCAGGACGGGGTGACATCCTCTTCATGATGGAGTCAAAGCTCCTCGTCATCCACCCTGCCCCCAGCTGACTTCAAAATGCCATACCCCACCCTCCCTGTCTTTCCAGTGTTTGAAGTATGCTCTCTCCCTAAAGATCACTGACAATCTTTCCACCATGACGTGGTCCACGATCAGATCCCTTGGGCTTAACTTCACTGTCGAATCCCCTTCCCCTTGAGCATAGAGGGTGGTGTGCTGGCATTACCAGTCCTTTCTTCATCAAGGCCCACTTCCTAAGAGACACTTTCTACTCCTAAGAGTAGAAAGCCCGGTTGTTCCCCAGATCATATTTGAAATATGCACGCATACAGCAGCTTGCTATTATCCAGTAGAAAATCTTCATTACGCAAAATGATCATTCGGAACACGAATCATCCCACCCAATGTGTCTATTTCCTAAGGATGAGTTCTGCAGAGGGCAAGTTTTCTTGCCTCATATTTGTGGGTCCTTTTGGGTATGTACTTTCATGGAAGCATGACGTAACTTAAAATTGTCTTTCTCTTCAAATGGTATGAGAATCTTCAGATCAAAGAACTCATTTTTTAAATTCATTTTCCCAAAGTGTCTTGAATAGGGACACTCAGTAAGGCTTGACAGCTGGCCTGGCTGGCTCCATGGTGGTCTCANTCAGTAAGGCTTGACAGCTGGCCTGGCTGGCTCCATGGTGGTCTCAATGGGCTCAGGGACAACCTCAGGGGTGGACAAGTGGCTTACTCTGTGTGGATGCTGTCCTCTGGTTGCACGAAAGTAGGCTGCAGGGAAGTCAGCCCTTCTATGCCGGCAACGGGGTTCAGGTCTGTTCTGCAACGCCTCTATGATCTAACCATCTGAGGTACCAGAATCCTAAAGCCTAGGGTGTTACGTCCTTTGGCTGAAGGCCTCTCTCCTCAAAAGGAAGCAGCAGCATTAAATGATAGAAAGAAAAATGACCCCCAAATCAGGCCAGCTGAGATGGAATAGCCCCTTTGGTAATTAATAGCTGTGTGGGCAAAGGACTAAACGTAACCTCTTTTAAGGCTCTGTTTATTTTTATGATGAGATCAATAGTACCTAGTTCAGAAAGTTGTGAGCAAGCAATGAGTCTGGAGAGAGCAGGCCCTTAGTGAATGATGGCTGTAGATAACAAAATTTTAATGAGAATGATTTTTAAGAAAAACTGAATCCATGCCTTTTTTAAAAAATGATTTCAAGTGTACAAAATTATATTTGGTTTGCTCAAGGGCTGACAAGGCAAAACATACCTCCATAAAATAGGTTTAAGTACATATACTTATTATGTATCCCGATACTACGTACCTGAAAGTGCACAGAAGGACACACACACGCACACACACACACCACACCTCAAATTAATTGCAGATGTGATAAGTATTTGGTTCCAGCATTAATTTCCAGTCCCTCCTCACTAAGGAATTATCATTGCTAAACTGAATTAATATCACTGTCTTGTTATTGTAAACACCCTTGTTGGCAAGAGTTGCCCCAGGATTCCTTAGTTACCAGTCCCTAAACTTGGTGCTGGCTGGGTTGGACCTGTTGCCCCAGTTCACCTGGTTGCCATGGAAAGAAACAGAGCACAGTCCTTTGACAGAGCTAACGAGCCCCTCCAGGATTTGCGCCTGCCCTCAAACAAAAGATGAATACCACACCCAGCTCTGGGATTCCGGTGGGGGTAAGAAACACCTGCCACACCTCATGGGTAACACCCACACCCTGCTCTTCCGAGTATTTGCTTGTTAACCAGATCATATCACTAATGGAGTTTCCATGTAATTACTCATGCAGCTGTCTTTGTCCTGTGCGGGACCACAAGGTTTTTTGTGTATGTGCAGTATTCATTTGTGTGTCCCAGTGTCTAGCTGGCTTGTGTAGTTCCCGGCATAGACCTGATTAGTTGGATGGATGGATGGACGGATGACAGATGGACAGAAGATGAACAGATGGGTGGGCGGGGGTCACATTTGTGCTTTTAGCTACCTATATCAACCTTGATCCAGAGACACAGGACAAGTGTTTTAAAATAATCACTGACACTATTTTTAAATATTGTCCGTCATCATCTCCTCCATGACCAGAAGCTGAGTCTTTTGATTATCAGCAGCAGGTGGTTATGCTGCCCTGTACCACATCCTGTATCTATCAGCTTCCACCTCAAGGCCGTGCTTTTTTTTTTTTAATATTTTATTTATTTGACAGAGAGAGAGACAGCCAGTGAGAGAGGGAACACAAGCAGGGGGAGTGGGAGAGGAAGAAGCAGACTTCCAGCGGAGGAGCCTGATATGGGGCTCGATCCCAGAACGCCGAGATCACGCCCTGAGCCGAAGGCAGACGTTTAACGACTGAGCCACCCAGGCGCCCCTCGAATGATCTTCTGACCCCCAGTCTTTCCCCTTGAAGGATATGAGACTATGCCATCCCAAAATATGCCACTTTGATGTAAGGGTTATTTTGAGCTGAAGACAATCGAGAAAAAGCAGCTGCAGGAAAAGCTCCCACTATGTGCCTAGAAAGGGGGCATCCATTTCCTTTTGAGGAGGTTTCCCCTCTCTCGTGTCAGGAAGGGAGAACATCCTTTACCACCAGAAATGGAGATAGCACTGAGTCTGCACAAACAAAACTTTACTAAAAACCCTTATCTTCCATTTATTTCCCCCCACATATTTACCTCCTCAAAATGTACCGACCGCACCTAGAAGCCCAAGCCCCCTTTTCCTATCTAGACCTATCTCCACAACTTGGCATCCTCTGTTAGACTGGCCCATAAGCCCCCAGGTCTAATGAAGAGGCATCTTCACTTCTTCTCCATAGATGTCTCCCTGGACATCTAAAAGTCAACATCAAATGAAACGGGCACGCCTCTTCCCCTGTTCACCTGTCTGTTGTCAGTTTAATTCACAGATCCCAGGAGGAGAACATAAGAGTGGAGGAAAGATTTTTCTCTCCTACAAAAGGTTTACCTCTCTCCTGGCCTGATTTTAGACCACTGGGGCTCAGAATAAACCGTAACCTAGTTGTCCCCAGAAGGCACAGGAAGGCTTATAAATGAGACCTTCTCTAATTAACATACAAATACCTGGGAGGTTTACCTGCTTGAAAACACCTCTCTGATACTTGGAAGTGGTACTTCACAGCCGCCAGTGCACGGTCCTTGGGAGAAATGCTTCCCTCTCCCTCACATCTCCTCTCCTTCCCTCTCCCTCCTCCCTGACAGTGCTTCCAGCTCTGGTGCTTTCTTTCTCCTCCCCTCCCCCTCTTCTCCGTCACTCCTGAGGGTCCTGTTAGAGACCTCAGCTCAGTCTCTAGGATGTGCTAGAATGCTGGCTGAAAGATTCCCCGGCCCAGGTGGATTTCTGCCTCAAAAAGTCACCTGCCCTGATGTAGCTTATTTAATGGCCCGATCCTTCCAAACCAATGTGACTGCTAAGAGTCACCACCTTCGATTAGCCNATTATTATTATTTTTTTTAAAGATTTTATTTATTTATTTGACAGAGACAGAGACAGCCAGAGAGAGAGGGAACACAAGCAGTGGGAGCGGGAGAGGAAGAAGCAGGCTCACTGCAGAGGAGCCCGATGTGGGGCTCGATCCCAGAACGCCGGGATCACGCCCTGAGCTGAAGGCAGACGTGCTTAACCGCTGTGCCACCCAGGCGCCCCCGATTAGCCTTTTTTGAACACCTTATTAGGCCAGCAAAAAATTAGGTAAGGAAGCTCCAGCCTCTAAAAATCAATGCCTGGGGAAGGGCCCCTCATTGCTGTGAGTCTTAGCACCTGCCAGTCCTTGAAGGCTCTTCAGAAAACATCTTCAGCTGTGGCCTGTGAAGGGCACTGGGCAGTAACTGGCAGCCCCTGCCATCCCCAACATCTTTGTGGCCACCAGCGCTGCCTGGCCAGAACCTCAGAGCTTGGGACAGAAGCTAGTGCTCTCAGAATATCCCTGTGCTCCTGGACACCTCCTATCTGCCTTGTTATCCAATGAGCCCCAGTGCAGAAAATAAGTTGGTATTTTGGGTTCTCATTCTCCTCCATAGTTCTGTTGATTTCTAGCAAGAATGGGGAGTGAGGGCAGCATCAGAGGTGGGAGGCAACTTTGCACCATCATCTTCAAACCAGATGTCTTCCGGTGAGTATCAAAGTGACAACACGAAGGGTTTAACCCTCACACCCATCTTCCAAAAGTTGGAGGAGGGGATTTGGTTCTAGGCAGTTGGTCTTTTATCTTAATCTGTCTGTCTTCAGCAAGTGCCAGAGTTCCCACTTGCCCACTACCCTTTGTGTGTTTCATTCTGTGTGATCAAGCCCAGACGCTCGGAGTGTCCAAGCCAAGGAGTGTCTAAAGGACTGTCAGCCAGGGATGCCTGGGTGTCTCAGTTGTTAAGCATCTGCCTTCAGCTCAGGGCGTGATTCTGAAGTCCTGAGATCGAGCCCCACGTCAGGCTCCTCCGCTGGGAGCCTGCTTCTTCCTCTCCCAGTCCCCCTGCTTGTGTTCCCTCTCTCGCTGGCTGTCTCTCTCTGTGTCAAATAAATAAATAAAATCTTAAAAAAAAAAAAAAAGAAAAGGAGTGTCAGCCAAATGTGCATGGGATTCCTGGTGAGCTTCCCCCCAGGACCCAGTTTCCTATTTGGGTGTACAATGTAGAAGGAAAGAGCTTCTGGAGCTTTTTAATACCCTCCTTTATTAAAAAAGAGGGGTAGGGCCCACAGTGAGTGAGATTGCCTAAGTCTGAGCCCCAGGACTGCCACTGCCACGCTGAGGCATAGCATGGTCCACCAGCTTCTGTCAACCCGAGTTGTCACGGAGAGCTATGGGGAGCCAGACTTAGTTCCTCCGGGTTAAGGCCTCCCGTGCACTATGAGCCCTCAATGTCAGTGGCTAAACCTCACGTCCGCGCCTGCCTCCTGCTGCTTCTCTCCAAGTTTTCTCAGCCCTCTGGACAAAGTCAAGGCAGGAGGCCTTTTCCAGTGCCAAAAGTGAATCTCCTAAATGATGTTTCCCAGCTCCCCAGCAAACTCAAAAAACCTTGGCCCCTCCATGTCTGATAATTTTATAATTTGTTCCCCCCCTCGCCAGAAAGGGACAGCAGGGTAGAGGCAAAATTGTGTCTGGGTGGGTCATAGTCACTTTGCTTTTCCATGGAGTAGAAGGTCCTTATCTTGGTAAGTCCTTGGTGACCTCATACAGGGGCTGAGGGGCTGGACCACATTCCAGTCTTCCAGAGACAGAGCTATAGGGATGGTTTTGGACAAAGGCACCTCCAGGACATTTTATCCCAAGGCTATCAGCATAAAAGGAGTATAGAGAAGATAATTCTGAAAATCCTAAAACATTGTTGATGAGTTATCAGAAAGGAAGGAGTTTTGTAGACCCTAGAAAGACAGCACAGGGTAGGGAAGGGCCTGAACAACGAGTCAAAAGACATGGGTTGGAAGATACCCCCTGACCTTGAGAACTGTGGCCTTGACCAAGGCAGCTAACTTCTGGGGTCATGACCTCTTTGACCCTCAATCGGGGTAATAACTTCTTTTTCTCATGTTTGGTGTAGAGACTGTGGGGATTTGCTGGAAGGCATTTGAAAATGATGATGTTCCACACAATACTATTATTACAAATTATGAATAATAATGATAGCAAGAAGGGGAGTCTGAAGGTCAGAGTTCCTCAGTGTTTTTCAGAATTGTCAATGAAAAGAGGACTTTTTCTAGGTCAGTATTTTTTGAAATGTTATTTAACATGACCCTCCATAAGAAAAAACATTTTACATTGTGAGCCAGAATCCATATATATATGTCTGTGTGTATACATATGTATTAGTCAGGGTTCTCCAGAGAAACTGGACCAACAGGAGATACATCTATAGAGATTTATTAGAAGTTATTGGCTCATGTAATTTTGGAGGCTGAGAAGGCCCATGATCTGCCATCAGTTGGCTGGAGACCCAACAGAGCCAATTGTGAAGAGTTCAGTCTGAGCCTGAAGAACCAAGCACACCAAGGAGAGGACATTGATGTCCCAGCTCAACAGTCGGGCAGAGAGCAAATCCAACCTTCCTCCACTTTTCTGCTCTAAGCAGGCCTGCAACCAATGGGATGCTGTTCACCTGCATTGAGGGGAGGGCAATCTGCTTTATTAGTTCACCTATTTGAATGTTAATCTCTTTGGGCTACCCTCTCACAGACACATCCACATATGTTGACCAGATATCTGGACATCCCTTGGCCCAATGTGACAGATACATAAAATGAACCATCACAACATACAAAAACAAAGGTTTCACAAAATAATGCTTACCTTGAAAAAAAAAAGAAGGACTCTAATCTTTTCCATTCCTTTTTATTCTACCTGAAATAAAATGCTAGTCAGCGGTGCCTATGTGGCTCAGTTGGTTAAGCATCTGCCTTCAGCTCAGTCATGGTCCCGGGGTCCCAGGGTCTCTCTCTCAAATAAATAAATAAAATCTTTAAAAAAAATAAAAATAAAACGCTGGTCATAATTCCTTAAATTGATTCAAAAACCACTATTAGGTCACAACTGCAGCTGGAAAAACTAGACTACTTGATCAGGAATCAGTAGACCCCTGTAAAGGGCTGGATAGTAAATCTTTTAGGCTTTGCAGGCCATAGAGTTTCTGTTGCAGAAAGCAGCCTCAGCCAGTGCATAAATGAATGGGCATGGTTCTGTTTCAATAAAACTCCATTTACAAATACAGGAGGCCAGCCCACTGACCACAGTTTACTGACCCCAGGTAGTAAATGTACTGAATGTTAGGTAGAAATGTACTGAAAGACTATAACACTATAATGCAAATAGCCTTAAAAACCATCTGGGTCTCTGAGTTGCCAATAACCTCAGTTTGGCCTCCTGTATCAATCCACCCTCACACGGAGAAAGAGTTCTTCCAACAGAATAAACAGCCAGCCCTGGGTCTCATGACAAGTTCTTCTCCCAGTGCAAATTAACAAACTGGCATCTGGTTGTGAGTTGAATTACTGTGAGTCATTGCCCAAGAGCCTGATCAGACCTGAGTGAAAAGAGAAGTCATGTTCCTGCATCTAGAGTACTAAGGACCAGATTCCAAAATGTCACATCTCACACTGAACCTCCTTCCCTGCCCCACTCCTTCCCCTCTGCCGCAGCCTAGAGAAGCAAGACTGGCAGAATACTAACTGTGGGAACCAAACAATCCTAAACGGGAAGGTGCAGTTCCTTTTTCATTAGGGTTTTCATTTGACATTGGGTGACTGGGAGAGAGGAAACTGCAATGATCGTTCTGGTGAAGGGTACATTTTTATCTGAAATCTCCTAATATGCGATTTAAATTATTTTAAAATTTGAATATTCCAGAAAAATCATCCTGTTTCTGTTTCAAAATGAGCCAAACCCATCCCGGACACCCCTGACACAGACAAGCTATGGTTCTTGCCACTTGCCACATGGGGAACCATTGACCTTGAACTACTGCCTTTTTACCCCTTGCTTAATGCCTACAGGGCATAGGGTTCATTCTGAGACCACACAGGAGTCAGTAAACTCTTTCATAAGGGGCCAGGTAATAAATAATTTAAATTTTGCAGGGCCAGAGGCAAAATCAAAGACATGATGTAGGTATTTATAGAACCATTTACAATTTAATCATTCAAAAATGAGCTTTCTAAGCTCAAAGGCTTTACAAAAATGACAGTAGGGCTACAGTTAGCCAATAAGCCTAAGTTTGTGAACCTCTGGCTTAGAGGGATAGAGGGCAGGAGAGGACCAAGGCAGCATTATTTAACTAGAAAAAAAATGACAGATTTGGCTTTTGCAATATGTGCTTTCAATGTCATTGCCCCTTTAGAAAGGTAGTGTTAACCGAAGGGAATTTCTTACATTGGAATAGAGATACGGACTAGGTCAAAAATTAAGTGTGTAAAGTACATGTGGCTAGAAGATTTCAAGGTACAATGATGTGGTTAAATTTGCTTATATTCTTTATGATATAATGTAGAAATATGGTATTTTAGTATTGTGAATTTAGGAAAACAAGTCTTCAACAATCAGTTGAAGACACAAGTATGAAATAAAATTCCATGAAAATTCCATATTCTTGAGACCCATACAATGAAGTGAGAAAAGGAAATGTTTAGAATCTGGCCAGTAGAGCAGAAGTCCCACGAGGATTGCACCTGTGTGTCCTGTTATGGGACCTTGAGCACATGCTGATGACATAACAAAAGACAAAACCGTATGAAGATAAGGTACAAAGAAAATCAGTGATGAGGGAGGATTATAGTAGAGGTGGATAAAGAAGAAAGAGTTGGGGCACCTGGGTGGCACAGCGGTTAAGCGTCTGCCTTTGGCTCAGGGCGTGATCCCGGCGTTGTGGGATCGAGCCCCACAATCAGGCTCCTTCGCTATGAGCCTGCTTCTTCCTCTCCCACTCTCCCTGCTTGTGTTCCCTCTCTCTGGCTGTCTCTATCTCTGTCGAATAAATAAATAAAATCTTTAAAAAAAAAAAAAAAGAAGAAGAAGAAAGAGTGAAATAGCGGAGAATCTGACTGAAAAATACAAGAAAGAAACCCAAATCCTTGTGAACGAGAGCATTTGGGACCATGAGCGCTTCTGCCAAACCATCCATCTTCGTAAGTCCATGTTGTCCCGTGGTTCTGCCCGTCGTTATTGCTGAATAACCCGAGGCAGTGTAACCAGGAAGAGACTCAATTGGGAATTTTCGTCAAGGAGGGAAGCATGGTCTTGGCTGGGAAGACAGACTCAAGCATCAGGGCTAAATGATGAGGTGAGGCTCAAAGTGGGAGAATGAGCACAAAGATCTGAACCCAGAGGAGCAGCAATGTGTCGGCATGCGGTACCTACAGTGTGCAGGCATGCAGATAGATGTACGTGGTGCCCTGTAGGCATGCGTACTGCACAGGAAAGTGATGGGCCTCTGGGGCGCCTGGCTGGTTCAGTTGGTAAGCATCTGCCTTCGGCTCAGGGCATGATCCCAGGGTCCTGGGATCGAGCCCCGCATCAGGCTCCCTCCTGTACTGGGAGCCTGCTTCTCCCTCTCCCACTCCCCCTGGTTGTGTTCCCTCTCTCGCTGGATGTCTCTCTCTCTCTCTGTCAAATAAATGAATAAAATCTTTAAAAAAAAAAAAGAAAGAAAGAAAAGAAAGTGATGGGCCTCAAAACTTAAATGACACAAGGAATACTGGATCCAGATGGTTAAAATAACAAAAGCATAGCGCAAAGCATAAAAGTGTATTTCCTAAGGGATTCTCTCAAGATAATTTTGATTATTCACCATTGTTATGCTCGTAAGTATATCTTTGAGTGTGATATCTACATCACAGACGGCAGACACCTCGCAAAAAGTGCCATCAATAAGATACAGTAACTAACTGATCATAGCTCTCTTTTCCCCTGAGCTCAGATACAGTCTCAAAATTCTTCCTGACATAGTCCTTCAGTATTTCACTGAGAGTTAATTGCAGTTGCTACATGAAAGAAAACACGAATGCCATCCTAATAGGTAGATTTAGCTGGTGAGTTTAAATTTTTAGCACAGCATCCACCAAAATTTTATTTTAATTACCGCCTTGATTGCTTATTACTGTCAGTTCAAGAGCTTTACCCGAGTTCTTGCTGCCTGGTTAACTTTTCAACAAGCGTTCACACTGAAGTTGCCATTTGTTGTCCCATTTGGGTAAATGACATAGAGTCTTCAGATATTGTCCATCAATATTAGTTTTATTTCCAATGTAAGGAAGTAAATCATCTTCCCTCAAATGATATAGAGTGCTTAGGATTAAACTGCATTCCTCTCTGAGGTCTGGAATGGTATTTGCATTAGGGTTGATTTTAATGGATTAGAAGTTCACTAGAATTCAGAATCTTTTTTTATTTTCTTTTTCTAAAAAATTTTATGTATTTATTTGAGAGAGAGAGAGAGAGAGCAAGAAGGAGCAGGGGGAGGGGCAGAGGGAGAAGGAGAGGCAGACTCCCCACTGAGTAGGAAGCCTGACATGAGGCTCAATCCTGGGACTCGGGGATCATGACCTGAGCTGAAGGCAGATGCTTAACCAACTGAGCCACCCAGGTGCCCCTAGAATTCAGAATCTTGATGATATTCTTTCTTGGATTATTTTTATGAGTCGCACACATTCTACGACACTCTAGATTTTTCATTCTCCTCACTGAAATACTTGCCACTGAGATAGCATCATCTAGTTGCTAAAACCCCCCATTACTGAATAAAAGGTAAGGGGCGAGATGTTTAGCACTTTTGGTAGAGTAGTTGGTTGCAGACCAATTTTTCCTGTAAGAATAATGAGAAAATCTGGTCACAATTCAAACGAAGTCCCGTTTGAAGGCACTGGAGAGGTATCAAAGCAGCAGAGAAGAATCATACATTAATGTGAGCCTGACATTCTAGATATTTTTCCTGTTGGGGCATTTGCTAATTCTAAAGCAGCTTAGAGCCAAAAGACTAAAAAGCAGAGTATAAAGTGACATCGAAGAGACTGAAAGTTTAGGCAGAGATTTTGATAGCCTCATAGAGCTTGGAAGACAAATATTGAAGGTCCGAGCTCACCAAATAGAAGGATCCCTGGTAAACACGCCAGACTTTCAGCTAGAACCATAGGAGGGATAAACCCTAGGAGTAAAGGAAATCTGGAAATAGACCATCCTCCACAAAAACTGAAACCGCTGTTCAAACCACTCAATCCCAAACCGGATTAAAGAGATCTGACCCAATTTTAATTGGCTGTTGGAAAGAAAAAATAAATCCTCTATGGAGAAAGATGTCAGCCAGAGATTCATATGATCTTGATAATTTTCCACACACAATATTTGACTCTCAATAAAGAAATGACTGAACATGCTAGGAGATAGAAAAGGTAATTAAAAATCAAAAAAAGAAGACAGAATAAATGACAAGCTGAAAGATTTCGTTAGAAATCTTTTTTTTTTTTGTAACTAATGAAATTCTCGAGCTGAAAATGGAAAAACTAAAGACTCATTAGTTGAGTTAAGCAGTAAATTAGACTCAGCAGGAACAGAGGATTAGTGAACTGGAAGACAGGTCAATAGAAAATATTCAGACTTGGGGCAGCTGGTGGCTCAGTTGGTTAAGCATCCAACGCTTGATTTCAGCTCAGGTTATGATCTCAGGGTCATGAGATCAAGCCCCACATCAGGCTTCATGCTGGGTGTAGAGACAGCTTAAGATTCTCTCTCTCTGACTCCTTCTACCCCTCCACCCCCTCCCTCTCTAAATATTTTTTTTTAGAAGAAAATATTCAGACCAAATAATGGAGACAAAAAAAGCATCAAGGTACATAAAAGATTTTATTACACATACAGTTTGCATTAATAAGATTTAATATTCAGATAATTGGTGTACAAGAAGAAAAGGTAGAAAAGTATAGGACAGAAGCTATATTTGAAGAAATGATAACTGGAAACAAAAAACCAAACACTAGAAAAATGAAGAACTCAAAAAGTTATTTGATCCAGAAGCAAAGTTAAAAAACAAAAACAAACAAACAGAAACCAAAAACACCTTCCCACAAAGAAAATTCCAAGATAAGATGGCTCCCAGACCACATAGACTAGATTATCTTCAATGATAATCCTAGTCCTAAAATTCTGACAATAAATAATAGCTGCATTTTTCTCAAGTGTCATAGAGAAGAGCTGTTTCTCCTGTGCCTTGCCTAAATTTTTTACCCCCCAAATTACGAAGTTAATAAAATGATTTTTTACCCCCCAAATTATGAAGTTAATAAAATGATTTTTGTTTACACAGACACACACACACACACACACAAAACCTTCCAAAGAAAGTCCCAAGACCAGATGTCTTCACTGATAAATATTTCCAAAAATTAAAGGCAGGATCACAACAATCTTCAACAAAATTTTTCAGAGAATAGAGGGAACATTTTCTAATTAATATTATGAGACCATTATAACCTTGATTTCCAAAACTGACAGGACATTCTAAGAAATTAAAATTATAGGTAAGCTTCTCTCATGAACATAGATTAAAAAAATATTAAATAGCAAACTGAGATCAAGAATATATGAAAAAGCTGGGGCGCCTGGGTGGCACAGCGGTTAAGCGTCTGCCTTCGGCTCAGGGCGTGATCCCGGCGTTATGGGATCGAAGCCCCACATCAGGCTCTTCCTCTATGAGCCTGCTTCTTCCTCTCCCACTCCCCCTGCTTGTGTTCCCTCTCTCGCTGGCTGTCTCTATCTCTGTCGAATAAAGAAATTAAAACATCTTTAAAAAAAAAAAAAGAATATATGAAAAAGATAATACGTTAAGGCTAGCTTAAAGCTTATTCCAGGAATTTAAGATTGGTTTTAAAACTCAGAAATCAATTCATTACTGATAATTCTTCCCACTAATATAATAAAGGAGAAAAATAAAATTATTATCTCAATAGACGTAGAAAAAATATCAACCCTGATTCATGATTTTAAAAATTAGCAAACCATCTATAAAAAGGAACTTCCTTAAACTGATAAAGAATCTCTACGAAACACCAATAGCAAACATATTTAATAATCAACTATTGCAATTTTTACCAGAGACTAGAGGTAAGACAATGACTGTTCTTTCTCATTCTTATTCAAATTTGTATTAAAGGCTGTGACCATGCAATATTATTAAATAAAATGCATACTGACATAACTAAAATAAATATACATGGATTAAAATGGAATAGAAATAAAGCTGTCATTCACAGACAACATGATTGTATACATAGAAAATTTAAAAATCTGCCAACTACTAAAATTTACTACAGGAATTTGGCAAGTTTTTTGGATACAAGGTCAATATCAAAAATAAATTTCATTCCCATATACCAGCAACAGTTTAAGAAATGAATTAAACAAACAATACCATTTAGAAGAACATCCCAAAAAATTTCAAATACCTAAAACCAAGTTAATGGGCAAGACTCCCATAATATAGAAAGAAGAGTATTGAAATAACTTAAATGAAGGGGGGATAAAGAGAGGGGGAAATGAACCATGAGAGACTATGGACTCCGGGAAACAAATGAAGGGTTTTAGAGGGGAGAAGGGTGGGGGGATGGGCTAGCTCAGTGAAGGGTATTAAGGAGGGCGCGTATTGCATGGACCACTGAGTGTTACACGCAAACAATGAATCATGGAACACTACATCAAAAATAAATCAATAAATCAATAAATAATAAAATAAAATAAAGTAAAATAAATTAAAACTAAATAATAGGAAGGATATATTATGATTCATGGAATAGAAGAGTCACTGACATAAATTTGTAAATTTTTCCAAGTTGACCTAAATTCCAGTAGGCTTATTTGTGTGTGTGCGTGTGTGTGGAAATGAACAATTGGAATTTTGAAATTTGTATGGAAATGCAGTCATCCATAGGTAGCCAGATAAACTTGAAATATTTCTACCATCAGATATTAAAATTTATTGTAAAGGCTTGTAATTAAGATATTGATTAGTATGAGCATAGATAATTGGACCAATGAAACATTAAGAGTCCAGAGACAGACCCATAGACAAAGGGGCACTTGATTTATGACAGAATGAAAAGAGGATGCTGTTAGCAATCATGATGCCAGATCCCTGAAACATTATATGAACAACAACAAAGGAAACCATACCTTGAGCCTTACCTTAACCCACATACAGAACTCAATTTTAAATGAATTATGATGTCGCTGGGACTGAGTAACCACGACACAGGATTTCAGTGTTAAAACGGGGTCAATCCCAAGCAAACTGGGATGGTCAGTCACCCTAACCTGCAGGGTCCCAACAGGTGTCTCTGTTGGGCTGATGACGTTCTCTTCGTACATCTGGGTGGTGGTTACATGGCAATCACTTTGTGACAAGCTCTCTGGCTAAACACTTATGATTTTTCATCTCTTTTATCATACATGATTCATTATAAATTTCTTAAGCAGTTCATCCTATCTATTGATAAATGTAGAATGATGTAGGGCTACGTAGAAAACGAATTGTCCGAAAGTTGTTCGTTGATTCACGTGTGCTTTTCCCGCCGATTGGAAAGGCATCACGCTACTCCTTACTCACTGTATATTTGATTGGTGGCTACGCCCAGGTACACGGTTCCAGGAGCTGGGAATACAAAGGTGAACAACGCTCCTATTCTCCGGGGACTTTCATGCAGGTGGCAGAAACAGGCGATAAACAAGCCCTCGATTATATAACATACTATTAGATAGATAAGTGTAACAACAACAACCACAAATTAAAAGGGCCAACATAGAGGGTGACCAGGACTGAAATTTAGGAAAGAGCGGTCAGAGAAGGCTGTTCTATGTCAGTGACATTCAGTGAAAAGGCTTGAATGAAGTGAAGGAACAAGCTAGTATCTTGAGGGAAAAGAGAAAGCAAATTTCACATGGAGGGAGCAATGAGTACAACGTTCCTGAGATGAGAGCATCTAACCCAACCCTTTCGAGCACTTAGGACAAATGAAACTATTTGTGTAAGGTCTGCTTTCCCACCACCCACTGGTGGCTCCATTAGGGTGGGGACCATAACTGACTTCTCATTCTCCAAGTTTTCCCACCGTCATGCATGGTGCCTACACTTCCCCAGTATGTACCACATACCCTTGGGTTTGTTCTGGGCTATCCTGTCCGTGCCAGGAATCTATGCACTTGTGCGACAGTTTCACACCGGTTTAAACCCTGGGACTGTCGTGTTTGTCTTAACGTGCGGTAGGACAGTCGCAGGAGGCAGGATTCAAGCCGCGGGCTATGCACCTGAGATACAACTGTACGTAAAAATAGACAGAGGGTGTCCTTGTTCTCATGAGTGTCAAATCCTAGGAGGGTCATGGAGGAAAAGAGAGTAATTTCACAGGATAAATTGGCAGCGTTTTCTAGGTCTGAGGCGTAAACGCATAAAAGTGGGAAATGGGTAGAATATCTTCTCAGGATGGGTAAGCAGGTTTGGAGGTCAGACGTCGACACATCTATGAAATGAGGCTCGGGTATTTTATTCGAGGTGAGCTGCCTGGGAGGCCTTTGTAGGTTCTAAAAAGGGCGTGCTATTTCCAGTCCCGAAACCAAGTGGTGAGTGTTAGGATCTGTGAAACAGAGCCCAGAATAAACTCCTGCTGAGATTGTATGACCCGCGTGGTGCGCGGTGTGATCCATTCTTCTGCTCCTCCTGGAAGCAGCAGCCACACCAGCCCCTCAGATCGTTCCCCGGTGCCCTTACTTTGAACCAGTGCAGGCCGGGGGCCCAAGGGCTAAGGGTGGATTTAAAAAATTAAACAGCTATCTGAGAACGGTCCAGGCGATAACCCTGTTGTGTCCCTTGGCGGGGATAGTGTTGCGGGCTGCCCCAGATTTTGGAGGGTGAGATGGGCAAAGGTAAAAACATCACCGTCCCTGGCCAGGTGAGAATGCCGAGGCAGATCTCGAAACCTCGTCACGACCGTGCGCAGGAGCTCAACGAGGCATGTATTTGCGTCTTTGCACTTCGGTTGCAAGTATTTCCAATATTTTGAGTTTACCTTGTGCTCGCTCACCACAAGCTTCCACCCCCATTAGGTGAGACTGGGCTATCTTTTATTTTATATTTCACATTTTGGTGTGAAGTTCAATTCCGACCAAATTTTCATAATCCAAGTCATGCCCCATATCATCTTCAGAGAACAGTTCGGTCAATGGAGCTGTTTTACAATGCAAATTACTGCCCAGTTTTGCATGCTTGGGTTTTAAAAGCGGAGTTTTTTTGTTTGTTTTAAAGATTTTATTTATTTATTTGACAGAGATAGAGACAGCCAGCGAGAGAGGGAACACAAGCAGGGGGAGTGGGAGAGGAAGAAGCAGGCTCATAGCGGAGGAGCCTGATGCGGGGCTCGATCCCACAACGCCGGGATCACGCCCTGAGCCGAAGGCAGACGCTTAACCGCTGTGCCACCCAGGTGCCCCTAAAAGCGGAGCTTTTGTCGAGCAAGATAAAACCGCCATGAGGCCTGGGCTCCCTGGTTTTTGCAGGCAAGCCTGGGTGCCCCACCAGGGGAGGGATCGGCTACTGCAATGTGTCCGCGGCGATCTCAGGAAGGTGGGAAAAGAGCCTGGCTGGTTTCTGGGTTCGTCAGCAGGCTGTGATTCTGGTGTGGACTCATTATCAGAGCTTCCTCATCCTCTCCATCCATCTGTGTTCAGATTCTCGTCTTGCAGGGAGAAGGGATTTCTCCCAGGGCCTTGGGACGAAAAGCATCCTTGGCCCTTCCTGGATTCTCTCCCTAACTCCTGGGAACAGTAATACTTCCATGGGAGAGCGTGTTGAGTATTAAGTGCCTGGAGGACTTGGAGCCCATAGACAGCACTCCCAGAGCACAGCGCACTCCCCGCCCTCCTGATCAGAGCCTGTTGCAGGACTTGCTGTTGTCCGATGCCAGGCTGTGACCTTCCGGGGACAAGGAATCTTATGTATCTCCATTCAGATTCATGCCTGTTGAAATGAACAAATTGGGCAGGTGAGATTTGGCTTGTGGACAATGAAATGGAGCTGGTCTACCCCACCTCCTTCATATGGACCCTGGACTTCCATTAGCAAATGATGTTTACTGTAATTTTTTTTTAAGATTTTTTTTTTATTTATTTGACAGAGATAGAGACAGCCAGCCAGAGAGGGAACACAAGCAGGGGGAGTGGGAGAGGAAGAAGCAGGCTCATAGCAGAAGAGCCTGATGTGGGGCTCAATCCCAGAACGCTAGGATCACGCCCTGAGCTGAAGGCAGACGCTTAACTGCTGTGCCACCCAGGCGCCCCTACTGTGATTTTTTTTAAAGTAATCTTTATCCCCAATGTGGTGCTGGAACTCACGACCCCAAGATCAAAAGTCCCATGCCCTACCAACTGAGCCAGCCAGGTGCCCCTAGATTGATTTGTTTTTTAATGACTGCATCACACAATTTGCAAACATGACCAAAAAAAAAAATTACTTTAGACCTTCATTTTCAAGTAGAATGCCCTGAGAAGAGGTCTTCCATTCTTTCTGCCCTCCATTTACCTTATTAAAAATTAAGAGTTTCTAATTTATATGGGTATACAGAGCATGTATTTACCTCCTTTCATTCTCAAGAGCCGACTAAAATAGAAGAAGTATAAAAAAGGTTAAACCACTAAAAGTAAAGAAATAGACTGGGAGGGCAAGAATGAAGAAGAACATGGCCAATGAGAAATTTCTAACACTTTCCAGAAGGCCAAAGCCAATGGGAGCATTTCATAAATGGAATGATGTGGAGAAAGCAGGAGTCAGAATGAAATCATACCAGTCATAGATGTAATTTTAGGTGGATTGGGAGAGAGGGAATCTGGGACCCTGCCCCCATCCAAGGAGCAGCAGTGGAGATCCCAGGTCTTTATCTTGACAAGCAAAGCCCTGGGCAAACTCAATTTAGCTTTGATTTCCTATCAGGTCCTTTCCTTATTAATTTGTTTATCCAACACTTACTGAGTCCTGATAAGTGTGGGGTAATGTTTCAGAAGCAGTGGATCCAAAGATGAATAAGATATAATGTATATCTTTGGGGAACGGCAGGGTCTAATGGGAGAAGCAGATGTGTAAACCGGTAATCACAGCGAAGGATGGGAAGTGCTATAACGAAGTGCTACGGAATCACGGAGAACGGAGACTCCATTCTTGCCGGGGAAGGAGTGAGAATAGAAATGTTTTTTAAAGGAGCTAATGTTTGATGGGAATCCTGAAGGAGGCTAGGATCTCTCAAGCAGAGAATGGAAGAACATATCAGTGTTAAGAAGAAACAACGGGGCCCCAAATGGAGTCACTTTTGCTAAGCCTTACGCAAACTTCATACCTACTGTTGCTGCAGCTCCAGCCTCTCCCAGAAGCAGAATTTTAAACCAATCAGTCTGGAATTTTCTGATTGGCACCAAATGAGGTGATCTGCCAGATAAACAAGCCCCCATGCCCTTCCCCCTAAGGGAAGGGGACCCTTGCCTGAAACAATCTTTTCTCCTCTTCCTAAACCCATTTTCGCCTGTAAAATCTCTCCATTTTGTAGAGCACCTCAGAGTTCCCGTCTCTTTGCTAGATGGGATGCTGCCCGATGCATGAGTCATTGAATAAAGCCAACTAGATCTTCAAATTTACTCCGTTGAATTTTGTTTTCTAATGAATGAATAAACAATGCCATCGGTTTTTATGGGCATTCAAGAAAAAGAGGTCAATTTTCACCCATGTCACTGAGGATCCGTGCAGTCCTAGCTTTATCAAAGTAGACTGGAAATACCCAAGAACTCAACAGCTCAACAGATAAATCACCGGTATCATTCATCAAATGAAGATCTATGTGGGTCAAGAGCTCTCGTTGAGATTTAAAAACCCTCTTAAAGAGGCAGGCATATTAGTTACACTGTAGTGCCATTTGCTTTAATCTTACAATCAATACTAACTACTCAGATTGATATCGGAAATAAAATCTGTTCATGTGTGCACGGCGAGAGGTTATCTTAATAGAAGACTTCAGCTTTCGTGAAGTGGAACATTCGAGATAATCATATCACAGCTATCACATTTAAGTGCAGACCTCAAGCCAGGCAATTTCAAGTGTTTCTCTCATTTTCTTCTTCCAAATCTCTATCAAAAAGGGTATTATTATCCAAGTTTTACATAGAAGGAAACTAAAGATAAGAGAGGTTAAGGACAAGTCCAAGTTCAACTCAGCCAGCCAGTAATAGGGTCAGGATGTAGACCAAATCGGCTGCTTTTACCTACGACTGGGGCTGGCAACATTGTTCTAGAAGGGGCTGGACAGAAAATACCTTAGGTACCCTGCTGATGGAATGTGAAAACAGCCACACGATAAGTGAGCCAATGAACATGACCGTGTGCCAACAAAGCTTCATTTATGGACTCCAAAATATGAATTACATATCATTCTCATATGTCACAAATATTCTTATTTTTTTAACCATTAAAAATGTAACCATTTTTAGCTGTGAGCTCTGCATATATATATATATTTACTCTTATTATATAGAGAGTAATATAAAATACATATGAAATACTCATCCTATGACTTTCCTGTTCAACTATGCTAGTTCATTTGGGTGCTACTTTAGACCGATTTATTATCAAGGAAGTTTTGTTTGAATGTGAATGTAAACCCCATCAGTTTTTATTTCAGTTTCATGTGTTCTCATCCTTCATATGTTTTACTAACGGAGAAGTCATACATGAACGTTACTTTTATCATACTTATTATTTGAGATTAGGTATTTCCACGTGGAGATACTTGACTTCTTGCTCTTCCTTCATCTATCATTTTTTTTTACCAGTTTTGATATTAACAATTAGCCAAACTCTGATTTTTGATAAAATTGCATAAAGAATGGTTGTTTTATCATTTAAGAAAACAAAAAAAAGCGAAAAGCAGGCCATGGGCTGGATTTGGCTCTTGGGCTATAGTTTGCCAGCTGCTGACACCCTTCACTCTACCTCGCCCCACTTTGGAGGCAATAGGAATGCAAAGGGTGCCTGGAAAGTAGGTTTGCAAAAAGATCTGGAAAAAATGTGTGTCCCTGGAAGTCTCGCCCAGGAGCGAGGGGGCACTGGTGTACCAGAAGAACTTCATCTTTCTGTGAAATCGAATGGTCTTTTAGCACCTAGGCTGTTGCAACACACATGGAAACCCCAGGAATAACCTACAAGTCTGCAAACTCCAAGAATCTCTGGTTCAGCCCTTTTCCCCTCTAGGTCAGTGCAAGGTTTCCCATCATGTTTTCACTTCCTCACCCTTTGAGAAGGGAGGAAGCAAAACAAGAAGAGGGAATGTAAACATCATGTGTCAGAAAACAACCTGGTCCAGACTCCTGCACTCTCTCATTCCTTCCTCTCCACCTATATTACTTAATATTGACTATGGACAATTGAAAACACAAAATAACAGGGGTCTGAAAAACAAAAAAGAAGTGTATTTCCTTCTTACAGAAATTTAAACAGCTCCAAGTGGATCTTCCCACCTTACTGATCTGCCGTCAACTGGCTGCTTTGGACGGGTGGCCCAAGATGACTGCTCCCTTCTGGCCATCACGTCTGCATTCCAAAGAGAAAATTATAGAAGAGCAGGACTTTCTCTTTTCAAGGCACTTCCATTTCTGCTTACATCCTGGGTCATTGTTGTACCTAGCTACAAGGAAATCTGAGAAACGTAGACTTTGATTGTTGGCATTCAAGTACCCTGCCAGTATAGCAGGTAGCAAGAAGGGGAGAAGAGATGGTGGTGTATAACGAACAGTTTCTGCCACAGAATTCATTGCTACCTTCTGCTATTGACTTTTGCCTCTACGACACTAGTATAAAAGGGTTCTAACCACTACTTCTGTCTTGGCCAAAGCCCAGAGTTGCTCATGCTGACTGCACCTTACATTTTCCCTGTGTATATCTGCTTCTCTTGGCCACCAGTATCAACATTCAGCTTCTCTTTCTGTTTATCCTTTCTTTACCTTTCCCCATTATTACCCTGGATCCTTTCAACTGGATTCATGACACTACATTTGGGCCACAGACTCTAGGACCTTCCAGGTTGACCTGATTTCCAAAACCTTTAACCTGATCTCCTTGGGTGAGTCTTCCATCCATTTCACATTGAATGTGTCTCCCAGACTGAATCCATTACCTTTAAGCTAAAGGATAATGTATCCCAAGGATATGTTAGAAAATGATAAGGGGAAAACCACAAATACAGAGAAAAATGCCTAATTAGCCAGGATTTTTTCAAAAAATCAAGTTTAACTAAAATTTAAAGAGCTACAACATGGTCTCATTATTAGATGTTATTAAATCAGTGGTAATAATCTGCTATTTGATTTACTGATGTGTAAATCTAAGTTTTGAAATATATATATATATATATATATTAGTTGAATGGCATTCAGTAGCCCAGCTACTGATAGGATAAGATCATCAGTGGAATTCCTCATATGGGTTTGATTTTTCAATACTGCAGAGACCATAATGAGACAACATTGCCTTTTGTTCTTTTTTTTTTTTCATATTTAGAAGTACAATTTAATGTCATTGGAAGAGATATTTTTTTAAAAAAATGTATTATAGAGTCATTTCTTTGTAAGAAGAGGGGGCGTTTCCAGAGAATAAACTTTTTTCCTGAAAGCTATCCTCTCCCAAGCTAAAAAGTCCCATGGTTATAAAGCTAAAATGACATAAATATGAAATGAGCTTGTTGGATATCCAGGATTGTAAGGGCAGCAAATAAACTGTTCCGGAAAAGCCAATAATATGCAGCCACCCAGGCACTCCGAGGCCAGCATAGCTCCTAGAACTTGTCTCTCTCTTATGGACTAGATATCTGTGTTTTTAGTCTGGATGTGCAGCTTTGAGTTTAAGAAATTGGAGACATGCACGCCGTAGGAGAAACTCATTTTACTAATGAGTCAAGTTTAGTGGATCAGCCTTTCGAGGTTTAAGAATGTCGTGATTCAAAGCATTTTTTATCTTTTTTCTCATCTTTGCCTCCTCCAAAAAAAACTTCTCCAAATGCTTACATTACTCTTCAAGGCTCTTTTGAGTCTGATTTATGTCTTTTGGATGTTATGCTGTGCAGAAGCTGGCCTGGAGGCTGCCCAGGATGATTCTGTTTATATTTATTTGATTTAGTTTTATACTTTCTACAGAGAGGGAAGAGTGTCCCCAAAATGGCCTCTGGCAATGTGTTCATCACTCGGTTTAAAGCATGGGACACAATCGCTCCTCCACTTGCTAGCAGGCAGGGTCAGGGTTATAGAAGAGGATACACACACACACACACGTATTTATAAATATGTATATATGTGTGTGCATATATATGTGTGTGTATATATACACATATATATATAAACTGCAGTATATGTTGGAAACTAAGTGGGCCTGAAACTAGGGACATTGGAGTACAAGAGTTGAAAAAACCTTACCTCTAGTCCCCTCGGTTTTTCTCAGTGCATCTGCGCCAGATGCCTTCAGACATAAGCTATGGCCCTCTTCCTGTTTATGAAAGCCCACATGCTGTGGCAGCCATAATGCTCTTGTGATGGCCGCCATGTACTCTTTCAATGCCAAGCTTTCTTGGGTCCACATTTGTGTATGTCGGGTATTTTAAAGAACTTCTCAAAGAAGGTGGTGGCTGAATGTTTTAAAAAGTCTTTTGATTGAAGTGCAGTTGACACATTTAATTTTTTAAAGTTGACTATTTGTTGAACTCTTACTTCCATACCGGGTATACATGAAGAGGCAGCAGAGACCTTAGTTGAGAATTTTCCCTCCTATGGTTTTTAAAGATTTATTTATTTTATTTTATTTGAGAGAGAGAGAGAGAGAGTGAGCGGGGTGGGGGGACAGAGGGAGAGAATCTTCAAGCAGACTTCCCACTGAGCACAGAGCCCTACAGAGGGCTCGATCTCATGACCTTGAAATCATGACCTGAGCCGAAATCAAGATTCAGTCACTTAACCTACTGAGCCACCCAGGTGCCCCTTCCTCTTACGGATTTTTGTGTGATGTTCAAACAGAGTGACTTTGTCACTGTCACTGCTCTCTTTGTGTTTAATTGGGCTTTGAAGGATCATGAGGAGCCTTTCCCCAGGAAATAGCTCCTGAGGAAAGCAGAGAGGGTTGACAAAATGTTCCCAGATTCCTAAAAATTGGTAATGGGTATAGCAAAAAAAGGCATAAAAAACAATCCAGGGTCACCAGGGAATGCAAGGGGAGGGTAAGTGGGGAATGAGTCTGGAGAACTATGAATCAAGAATATATAGCTCCTACAAATACTAAAAAAGACAAGATACTAATTTCAGAGGTAGCAGGTTGATGGACTTTTTTTAGTCATTATCAAATAAAAGTCAACGGCTACATGATGAGATCTGTTCTGTTCCTATTATGGAAAGGAAATAGCTTTAACAAGCAATGGAAAGACCACATCTCAGCAATTACTCTGGCTTTTGCTATTGGTATGAACCTCATGTCACTAAAAGCCTACTGGAAAGCAGCAATTATACTGCAAATGTAACGCTCTGTTATCATCAGAATTACTTCCCCCACATGTTGCTAATTCAGAACAGATACAACATGGACTTCTTTACTGGCCAGAGGGGAATTGACATTATCTTGGGCCTTGTCCATATCAAGAGAGATTTCCGTTTCCTAACACATTTTCCATAAATTTACTGCAGAGGCCTGAATTGAATACTGGGACTTCAAAGTCAAGGGCCTTTAGGAGATTAGATCATCAGAGTTGGCTGAATCAAAAGGTTGGGTTGCTGTTGCCTGCCTTGGCTTGTCAGGGTGCTCCTAGGGAGCAGTGGGTCAAATCTGAGGGGTCCCTGCTTCATGGCCTATCATTGTAACCAGGGTAAGACAAAGAGATCATGTTGGTCTCATCCCCGTCCAAGGGAAATGCTGCCTAAGATGAAAGAAGCCAATATACTTCTGTGAGATTCAGGGTGGCTCATGGATTGGAAAAGATGTGGCCATTGTCCCCTGGAGGCATTAAAAGACAACAGCTATTTTGAGACGGAGGTTGGACTGTGCTCTGTGAAAATGGCCCAAAGCTATAATGATCCTGAAAGGTAACATTATCTTTGGAGTCTGCCCATAGTTTACTGCTATAAGTGCCATCACCATAGGTCCCTGATGCCTTGGTCAGCCCATCCAGTAGAGACATTAAGGTAACCACAAACTTCTTAGTCTTTGTCCCTCTTCCGGTGAGCTGGCTCCTTTGCTGGCCTTCAGGCCTCTGGGACCAGTTAATTATGAAATAAGATCATATGTTCTCAGTGCTAAGAATACCCAAGGGCTCTGTGTGGGGGGACAGGGGAGGGACGATGATTAAGTAAATGCACCCTTGGATGAGTTCCCATTGTAAATGGGTCCTGAAGTTTAATGGGCTGTTGTGCCATAGAGGAATCTTTGATTGGCTATGGAATGTTATTGTCTCTGCACAGGTGTCTTGTATCATCCCTGTCTCGCTATCCTCCCCCATGCCCCACGGTCCTGCTACATGACTTTCCCAAATACCTCGTCCTCTTATGTCCTTTCTCATTCTCTGATTGGCCCATAATCATCAGGTATGAAAAAATTTTAACTCAGGAGTGAGACCATGTCGTCTATGCTTGGCAGTACTGAGGAAATTACAATCTATTTTACTAGGGACTGGGTGGTCCAAGTGAGCGCAGCATCAGGGGTTTGGCCTCTGACAGCAGAAGTCTCTCAAAGAAATCAAAAAATGAAAAAGACAGAGGATGTGCCTAAGTTCAAAAGCCTGGAGAGAAACACTGAGATGTGGTAGAAAGAGCGAAGCTTGGGTGTCAGAAAGACCTGTGTATAAATTTCAACTCTGTCCCTTATAAATTGTGTGGCCTTGAGAAAGTCATTTAAGATCTATGACCTTCAATTTCCTTTTCTATAAACTGAGTATAATAAAAGGTTGTTACAAAGGTTTTGAGAAATATATATGGTGTCTGTGTCTGGTACATGGTACGTATGTGATGAGTATGAATTATTATTCTATCATCATTGTCATCAGCAGGGCTGAGGACCACGCTGAAGATGCCAGACTCAACTGGCAAGTCTAAAGGGTTACAGGTGCCAAAAAGAGTAAAATAGTAAATAGTAAAATAGAAAATCAAGAATCTGAATTGGAGTGAAGTGATTCCTGGGCTGTGTGTTATAAAAGCTGAAATGCCTATAGCCTGTCTATACTGGTCTTGAGTCACATGGTATGTGAATGGGTTAGGGTTGTTTAAATGTATAGGGTGGGTCAACACTCTCTACCAGTGGGTGAGTTTGGAACTCCTCTCCTGTCCCCAAACCCAGGATGCAGCTTGTCTGACAGGAACTTCTGGACACCATCCATCCATGGAGACGCCATCTTTCTCTCCTCTCTGCTGGGCTGGGCTTCTGTGATCATGAAGGGGAAAGAAGCAATGGAACGCAGTCCTCTCCGTAGACCCAAATTAAGTTTTCAGAAGAGGTGTTCATGTTACTTTATCGCTTCAAGTATAACCATGAGAAAAGGGAGGACCCTGGAAGGGAGGGAGAATGAGGGAGGAAGTGCTGTTAGGGAGAAAAAAACATCCAAGACTAAAGAACAAAGAGTTTACTGCTTGTAACATTCAGTACTTATGAGTAAATTTTGGACTTAGGAAAGTGATGTCCTCATTCCCCAAATTAAGAATGGACTTTAGGTAACCACTAATGTTAAGCAAGAAACTAAACCCTTGTATTTCTCCATTTCCTTATCTATAAAATGGGAAAGCATGAGTCTAGGCTCTTAAAAATCATATTAACTTTTTTTTTTTTTTGGTCTTACACCCTGGTGTTATGGGCTCATTAGTAGCCACAACTGGTTGTATAAGAAACAGAGATCAAGGCGTGTTTTACACCATCTCCCAGAGGTCCCCACCCAGAGGTGCTTAGCCAAATTTATTCCAAATTAAGGGAATTTTGTACTGCATGTATTTATAAAATGGAAAAAAAAAACACTTTTGCTTCTTCTGTTCATGCTTCTCCCAGGATTAATTTAAATCCAGGAGAAATAAAGAGGCTGTGAAGAACTCCCTTTTGCTGTGCTTGTTTTTCTAACATTGTATGTTCTTTCATAACATTTATAACACAATATGAGGACCAAAAAAAACTAGGCTTCTTTAGTTCTACTGAATTATTGGTTTCCAAGCAGTGCTGGGAACAAAGCCCATAGGAAAATTTGACCTGCCAGACAAAGTGCTGATAGGGGTCTGTGAGAATTAATGGAAGCCCTTTTGATCTGTTTTCATTATCATTATTCAATTTATTTAAACCTAAAAAAAATTCTCCTATTTCTGCCCTGAGTCTGGCAACCAACAATCTATTCTCTGTATCTATGAGCTTGGGTTTTTGTTTTGTTTTGTTCATATTCCACATATAAGAGAAATAATACACTACTTTTCTTTCTCTCTGACTTATTTCACTTAGCATAATACCCTTGAAGTCCATCCATGTTGTTGCATATGGCAAGATTTCGCCCTTTTTTATGGCTGAATAATATTCCATTATGTATATGTACCACAGTGTCTTTATCCGTTCGTCTATCAATGGACACTTACGTTGTATCCATCTCATGGTGGTTGTAAATAACACTGTAATAAACATAGAGGTGCATGTATTTTTTCAAGTTAGTGCTTTCATTTTCTTTGGATAAACATACCCAGAAGTGGGGGTTGCTGGATCATAGGGTAGTTTCTACTTTTAATGTTTTGAGGAACCTCCTTACTGGTGTCCATAGTGGCTGAACAATTTGAATTCCCATCAACGGTGTGCAAGGATTCCCTTTTCTCCACATCCAACATGTTCCTTGCCAACACGTGTTGTTTCTTGTCATTTTGGTACTAGCCATTCTAACAGGTGTGAGGTGGTATCTCATTGTGGTTTTGATTTGCATTTCCCTGATGATGAGTGATGTTGAGCTTCTTTCCATGTACCTACGGACCATATGTATGTCTTCTTTGGAAAAATGCCTATTCAGATCATCTGCCCATTTTAAAATCAGATTGTTTTATTGTTATTGAGTTGTATGAGTTCTTTATATAGTTTGGACATTAGCCCCTTATCAGATATATGGTTTGCAAATATTTTCTCCCAATCAGTAGGCTGCATTTTCATTTTGTTGGTGGTTTCCTTTGCTATGCAGAAGCTTCTTAGTTTGATGTGGTCCCACTTGTTTATTTTTATTTTGTTGCTTTTGCTTTTGGCATCAGATCAAACCATCATCAGTAAGACCTATGTCAGGGAGCTTAACAGCTATGTTTTCCTCTAGGAGTTTTTTTTTTTTTTGTCTTTTTTTATGATATATTAGTCACCATACAGCACATCATTAGTTTTTTTTCTTTTTTTATAATAATATTTTTTATTATATTATGTTAGTCACCATACAGTACACCCCTGGTTTTTGATGTAAAGTTTGATGATTCATTAGTTGCGTATAACACCCAGTGCACCATGCAATACGTGCCCTCCTTACTACCCATCACCAGCCTATCCCATTCCCCCACATCCCTCCCCTCTGAAGCCCACAGTTTATTAGTTTTTGATGTCGTGTTCCATGATTCATTGTTTGCGTATAACACCCAGTGCTCCATGCAATACATGCCCTCCTTAATACCCATCACCGGGCTAGCTTATCCTGCCACCCCCCCTCCCCTCTGAAGCCCTCAGTTTGTTTCCCGGAGCCCATAGTCTCTCGTGGTTCAATTCCCCCTCTCTTTACTCCCCCCTCATTTTTCCCTTCCTTCTCCTAATGATCTCCCTGCTATTCCTTATGTTCCATAAATGAGTGAAACCATATGATAATTGTCTTTCTCTGCTTGACTTATTTCACTTAGCATAATCTCCTCCAGTCCCATCCATGTTGCAGCAAATGTTGGGTAATCGTTCTTTCTGATGGCTGAGTAATATTTCATTGTATATATGGACCACATCTTCTTTATCCATTTGTCTCTTGAAGGGCATCTCGGCTCCTTCCACACTTTGGCTATTGTGGACAATGCTGCTATGAACACTGGGGTGCGTATGGCCCTTCTTTTCACGACGTCTGTATCTTTGGGGTAAATACCCAGTAGTGCAATTGCTGGGTCATAGGGTAGCTCTATTTTTAATTTTTTGAGGAACCTCCACACTGTTTTCCAAAGTGGCTGTACCAACTTGCTGGGAGTTTTATAGTTTTTGGAGACATTCAAGTCTTTATTCCATTTCGCGTTACTTTTGTGTATGGTGTAAGCAATCCAGTTTCATTCTTTTACATGTGGCTCTCCCAACATGATTTATTGAAGACACTGTCTTTTCCTCATGGTATATTCTTGGCTCCTTTGTTGGAAATTAGTCGGCCATTTATGCACGGGTTTACATCTGAGCTCTCCGTTCTGTTCTATTGATCTATGTGTCTGTTTTTATGCCAGTACCATAACTGTTTTAATTACGATAGCTTCGTAGTATAATTTGAAACCAGGGAACGCCTCCAGCGTTGTTCATCATTCCTAAGATTGCTTTGGCTGTTTGGTGTCTTTTGTGGTTCCATACAGATGATAGAATTGTTTGCTTTATGTATATGAAAAATGCCGCTGGAATTTTGATAAGGATTGCATCAAACCTGTGTATTGTCTTGGGTAGTATGAACATTTCAACAATGGTAATTATATTTTCTGTCTCTTTGTTGACGTTCTCCTTGTGTTCATCTATTCTTCTTCCCAGTTCACTGAGCATCTTTATGGCCATGACTTTGAATTTTTTTATCTGGTAAGTTGCTTATCTCCATTTTATTAAGGTTTTTTTTCCTGAGGTTTCATCGTGTTCTTTCGTTTGGAACGTATTCCTCTGTTTATTCATTTTGCTTCATTCTCTGTGTCTGTATCTATACAACGATCTCTCCCATCTTGCAGGAATGGCTTCGTGTAGGAGGTGAACCTCGTTGTTCAACCCTGTCCCAACTCTTGGTTGTCTCAGACCCCGGTGCTTATCCAAGCAGCCTGTTACATGTTAATAGTTCCCGGTAGTTAAGGATTTGCCAAGAGTCCCAAAGGGAAGAATGTCAGCACCTAGATTCAGATTGACTGGAAGCCAGTCCTTCAGGTGGCAGCTTTTCAAAGTATGGAAATCTAGGGGCACCTGGGTGGCTCAGCCCATGAAGCATCAGACTCTTGGTTTTGGCTCAGATCATGAACTCAGGGTCACAGGATCAGATCCTGCCTCGGGCTCTGCACTCAGTGTGGAGTCTGCTTCAAAGATTCTCTCCCTCTGCCTCTCCCCCTCAACTTGCGCTCTCTCTCTCTTTCAAATAAATAAATAAATCTTAAATTAATAAATAGATGTATGCAAATATATACAGTCCTGTGGGACCACCGTCATAAGTCCCGCTGGCCGCCAGAGCCAGGCGATCTAGAGGTGTCCCCTGGCAGAGACCACAAAAACTGGGGCACCAGACATAAAAAGCGGGGCACCAGACATGGGTAAAGCTCCCCTCCAGGAGATGCTGGCGCTCTGGAATGTGGCAGAGGGTGAGCACAAAGATGCACCCGCCCGTCAGGTGTCTGGAAAGGATTACAGTCAGCTCCTCCATGTGTATTTAATTAGAAGCCTGCCCCTCAGGCCACAGTCATGAGGATTAGCTAATGGGCCTCCTTCGAAGAAATCCGAGCCTCCTAGGTCTGTAACCTCTTGCTACGCCCTGGGGCTGACAGGTGTTTAAGACTTCTTTCTCAGCTGGTCCTGTGGGACCTGCCATCATAAGCCCCACTGGCCACAGAAGCCAAGGGATACAGAGGTGTCTTCTGGCAGGAGTTGCAAAAATTGGGGTGTGTGAACTCCTTTCTGGGTGACGCAGATTCTTGCAGTCTCTTGGGATCAGGAATGCAAGCTCCCCTGGCCTCCAGAGCCAGGAGATCAAGCGGTGTCCCCTGGGGGGCAGCCACAAATCTCAGCGCACCCGATGCATGCAAAATCTCCAAACTTGGAGTGAAGGAGGTGCTTGCTGATATTAGAACCTCAGCCTGAGGGGCAGGCATCTAATTTAACACGAACACTCTCCAGGGACGGAGGCTGGCAAATGCCATGTGCATGCTCTCCCTATGCCATACTCCACATTGACTTTCAGGACTAAGAAATCCACTTGTGCTTTGTTTTATTTTGAGGGGATGTGTGATGGTTGGAGATGACTGCAAATAGCCACCACTTATTTTCTGCTACGTGCCTGGCACTGTGTTAAATATCTTTACACTAATCACTTCCCTTAATCTTCATGACAATCTCATGAGGTCAGTGGGCATTATCAACTCCGTTTGAAGAGAACAAACTTAAAGCTAGAAAATGGAAGTCATGTGCCCAAGTTCACGCAGCTAGAAAACGGCAGCGGTCTAGGGCAAACCCTGGTGCATTCACACATTAACTTAATAAATACTGATTAAGCACCTATGATGTTCCAGACACAGTACTAAGAACTTCGGGGCTGGGCTGATTAAAAACAGATACAGTCTTTAACCTCCATCTACCAAGGAAAAGGAATAGGAATGAGTTGAAAAAAAAGAAAATCAACGTGTTAGAAGAGCAGCAAACAGAGGGACAAGGAAGAGTTACATGGCACTTGGAGAGCCTATAATAGAGGCATTTGTCCTAGTCAGGAAGGTTGGGAAGGTCTCCCTGATGTGTCTGAAGCTGAGGTTTGAAGATACTATGGGCAGAGGACATAGTATAAACAGCATGTGCAAAAGTCCTGTGGCAGGAAAGATGATGGGGACTATGAGGGACTAAAAGAAAGCCAATGTGACTGACACAGAGAAAGCAGAGGGGAGAGTGGTACACAATGTAGCTGGAGGGCCAGACAGGACCAGGCCATGTAGAGCCTTATGGGCCACAGTGAAGAATTTTCTTCTAAGAGCCATGGAACCTCATTGAAAAGTTCTAAGAGGGAAAACACTGAGCTTCTGAATTAGATACAAATTTTCTTCCTTCCTTTGCCAGTGGAAATGAGGTCAAGTAAAACACCCACATTATGGACAGGCAAGGGAACAGAAGAAACAAGGGGGCAGTGTTTTATGCTTTTTCTCCTTGAAGTTATTGACCTAACCACAGAGCAGTGGTGATCGGGCAAAGAGTCTACAGGGAAAAACATGACGTGAAAATCCACGAAGGGCCCACCTTGGCTTCTAAAATGCTCTGCCAATAGAAACCTGGCCCCAGTTCTCAGTTGTTCTTAAAACACAGTTACAGGAGAAACAGATGAGTTTTATTTGCTTTGTCTATAAACCAACAGATTTAGGTGACCACTCGCCCAGTGTGGTAGTTAGTAAGACTAAACAAGCATATAAGTCAAACATACCAAAGAATAACTACTGACGTCCTGCGTCTTAAGTGATTGCTGGTGTTTTTGCATGATGAGTGGGGTTTTTTCTCTCTGTTAAAGGACCCCGGGCCCTTTTAGATATACAGGATTCCCCTAGAAGACATAAACAAGGCAAGACAAAGTTGATTTCATTTCTTTTCTTGGAGTGAGCATACGCTCATCAGCTCTGAGAGAGAGTTGTGGGATAAGAGAAAGAAACTGAGCCCCTAAGGCGCTCAACCATTTCTAGGAAAATCAGAAATTTTGTGCTTACTTCTGTTTTCATGAATATGACGTTTTTGAACTGGAAGAAGTTTCTAAGTTCTAAGTCCCTCTAGAAGATTAAAAAGGAAAAGAATCTCAAGTTCAGTTTCCTGCACTTCAGAAAGCACAAGGCTGTATAACAGATCTTCAAAGACACAGAAATGGAAGGGGAACCAAGAACATTCTAGAAAGGCAGTCTTTCCCCTTTTTTGGACCTTAGACAGCAGAGGGTACTCAAATAAGGCTGTTCCATGATCTCACTATGTCCTCCACAGAGTTGATACTCACCTATTACTTTCTACAAAAGTAGCAGGATAATCTCTGTTGCCTCCAGCTGGGACTCTCCCATTTTTCCACGAGCCCTGCGTGATACTTCTGAGTCTGGCCTCCACCAATGTCCCCACTCTCCTCAGATTTCTCTCCTGTACTTTATGTAGTGGCTTTAAAATATGTCCACAAGTTGAAATTCCTCCCTCCAAAAGGTGGGACTAATTTCTTACCCTCCTTTTGAGTGTGGCTAGACTTCTTGACTCACCTCCAACAGATAGAATATAGTGGAAGGGCAGGATGTGGCATCTGAAAATAGGTCACAGAAGATATCACAGCTTCAACCCTCCTTTCTTTCTTAGAACACTTACTTTGTGGGAAGCCAGCTGCCATGTTGTATAAACACTCAGGCAGCCCTCTGGCGAGGCCCACATGCGAGGAGTGAATGCTTCCCACCAATAGCCACATGAGTGCGCCATCTTGGAAGTGCATCTTCCAGCTCCAGTCAAGCTTGCAGATGACTGCACCTGCAGCCAACATCTTCAGTGGCCCTGAGCCAGAATCCCCTAGCTGAACTAAATTCCTAGCCCTTAGAAACTAAGAAAATAAAACTTTGCTGTTTTAAGCCTCTACATTTTGGGATAATTTGTTATATAGCAATAGATAACTAATATATCACATAATAATAGTAACACAAAAAATTTAGTAACACTTTACTAGAATACAATCTCCTTGAAAAAAAGAGTCATGTCTGCGTCTCACCATTGGAACCTCAGTGCATGGCCCAAAGTCAGTACTCAATACGCATTTGTGGGTTAAACGATGATAAGATTTCAGTTACATTGACTGGTATTATGTTATTCATGATACATGTATTTTCTCATGGAATTCTCATAGTTACTCTATAAAGTATATTTTTTATCTTTGTTTTACAGATCGGTAATATGAGATGTAACAAGATGATGTATGCACGTGGTAGAATTTCTTTTTTTTTTAAATGATCTAGGAGATGTATTGAACTTTAAACTTTTCAAAAGTATATTTATAACTTATATTCACAAGACAATAACAAAATGACTCTTCTTGGATTTTCCAGCATATATATATATATATATATATATATATATATCTTTAAAAAAATTTTTTTTATTATATTATGTTAGTCACCATACAGTACATCCCTGGTTTCTGATGTAAAGCCATGATTCATTAGTTGCATATAACACCCAGTGCACCATGCAATACATGCCCTCCTTACTACCCATCACCAGTCTATCGCATTCCCCCACCCCCCTCCCCTCTGAAGCCTCTGACTTTAGGACCTAGGGCTTACACGGGAGTCTGTGGCAGTCCCGTGGACTTAGATCTAGCCACCGTGAGATGTGTTTTTGCACTTGCTGTACTATCCGCTAGAGACACGTCCTTCTCACACCTCACCTCGGAACTCTGACAACTGAGCCAAAATGTGTCAAAGTTCCCGTGGAGGTATAACTGCCATATGCTCCCGCAAGAAGGCCTGAGAACAAGCCCAGTTGCTTAGGACGAGAAGACCCAATTCTGCTTGCAGAGGAGGGAGGAGGGGTAGGACCCACACAGGGCAATAGGAATAAGCCATTGTCCCTCTCAGCAGGGCCTGCCCCTCTTGCCATGGTTCCACACAAGTCCAATCTCTAGCGTTAGCAGCAAGCCTTTAGGCTGGTTCGGAACAGCCCAGATATAGGCAAGATCTACAAGAGTCTACCTGATTCTCCAAAAACAGCACACTCCAGAGATTTAAGGGCTAAACCTCCAAGTCTCTAAATTGCATTCCCGGCCCCTCTCTAAGGCTTGATGGAAAATGTTGAGTTGTTGAACACCAGGGCATAAGAGATTAACCTACCAAATCCGATCAACAACCAATTTGTAGTGAACGTTAGCCAGATATATTCATGTCTAAATACACAGTGTCTTTGTGGCAACCTACTTTTTCCTTTTAAAACATAAAAATCTGGAGTGCCCATGTAATTTAGGAAGAACCTGAGAGTTTCCCTTCGTGCTGTTTTGGGACTTTCTGCAGATTACATGAAATGCTGTGGCTCTGGGATGATATTTAAACTTAGAAATAATATTACCAACCTTTGCTCTTAATATCTTAGTCCTTCCTTTAGGATGGCTAATTTTTCGTGTGTGAAATTAATTTTTGGATAGAGTTCCAGAAAGCTTTTATGGCCCACGAGAGAATCTTCAGATACTGTATTTTGATATTTTCCCAATAAGCAGCTTATGTTTCTGATGGGAAAAGAGGGAAACAGGGAACATATCTTATTTTTTAATGTCAAAATAATTTTTAGAGTACTATTTAGTAACATAGAAAGAAGGTCATAAGTACTATAAGTAATAAAAGGTAGGTTACAAAATAGTATGCATATTATGATGTTCTCACATTAAATATATAGGAAGATTATGTTTGTATCGACCAAAGACCAAGGTAGAGACGAAATATTAATAATAGTTAGCCCTTCCTTTATTGAAGAAATCCATCCATTCTTTCCTTCCGATGTCTCTTGAGGGTCTATTATGTGTCGGGCACCATCCTAGGCTTCAGGCATCCAGAGATAAGATTCTGTTCTGCCCTCGGGTAGCTCACAGCCCAGTGAAAAAGTCCCTGAAATAAACAAACAGAAGAAACTAGATTTATAAAAGGCAGTAGGGCACAGTGGTTCTGAGTACTTTTATGATTAACACAGATCCAAGTATAAACCACAGTTTTGTACTTACAATGTGCTCTTAAGCAAATTTTCTCACTTCTCCACGCTCCAATGTCCACCTGTGCAAACTGGGGATAGAACTACCCACCTCACGTGACAGTCATAAAAAATCATCTGAATGCGAAACAGTAAGCACGACCTGGCCATAGAAAGCGCTCGATAAATGGCCACCATTGGCTCACGGAGGGCAGAACAGGAGCTCACAGGAAGCCAGCAGGCTCTCGAAGATACAGATCCCTGAGCTCACAGTCATACGACTAACCCTGAACTGGTCATGATAAATCACCAACCTAGAGTTTGTGTTCGTTGCAAATCCAAAATGGGCAAAACCTGCCGTTGTTCTCTTACAAAAATGTCCATAATGTACAACACCCAACGCCAGCCTGATGAAGCCGCTCAGCCTTAGGTGTTTTGTTTTGTTTTGTTTTTAAGTTTTTAGCTTCACTCATGTCCACGGCCCCTTCTGAAGACCCTGAGGTAGCCCCCTACCACATGGCAAATCCCAAACCAGCTCCATGGCCTCCACCAGAGACCCCCAGAGTCCTGGCTTCTCACATGTCTTCCTTTTCATTTCTCCTTTTCCTCGTCCTTTTACAGGAAATTTAAGTGCCTATCATAACCGAAAGAATTCCTGAATCTTACCTCCTCAAGGGGCAGCGTGATGACAGGGCGAAGGCCCAGCCCTCGGAGTCAGGCAGCCCTGAGTCGGAATCCTATGGCTCAGGAATGTTGAGCAAATACTCCACACCAGTCCCGTCCTTGCATGTTTGCATGAGAGTGAAAATGACCTCATGGGTCTGTCATGGAGATGAAGGCCACTAGCCCAGTAACCAACCCTTGGCACACACTCAGTAGATGTTGGTTTTCTTCCTTTTTCAATAAGAACGTCGTATGGACTGTATTCACACACAGACCTTTAGGACTCTGCCACTGAGGGCCAACATGCCCTCGTTCTCCTTTCATATGCATCCAGAAGCAGAGTAAAGAGGCCTTTCAGATGCTTTTAAAGTTGCAGCCCAGCTGAACTAATTAAGTAGTTTTGAGGGGAGGGTACATACCTACTTATTTTTAGCGTCATCAGACTGTAATGACAAGAGGAAAAAGGAAAACAACATCGGCCGGAGAGCTCCATTCATTGCCATAACCCAACAGACTGAATGAGAAAAGGTTGAATTGAAAGGTTGAATTGAAGGGTGAAGAAACTCCAAGGTCAAGCAAAATGACCCAAATGTTTTATTCATCCATTTATGCAGCTTGTCACTCATTCAGCAACTACCAGAAAAAATGTACGGCAATATCCTCTGTTTCCACAAGAGAGAATCTGGTAGATAAAATCAAACCCACATTCTTGATCTCTTCTCTCTTTATGGGGCTCCACATTCCGTTACCCACAAATACTGCTTAAAGGTGCTCTCTATCCCCTCTCCTCCTTAACACACCTCGGCTGTTTATGTACCTGCTCTCTGCTGAATCCAAAGGACATTCTTGAAGGATACCAATAGCCTTTTAATTGTTAAAACAATGGGCTATCCCCCCCCCCAGCACCCAGCTTTCTTGCTTCGCTTTGATTCATCATCTTCATTGTTGGCAAAGTTATTTATCGCAAATCCAATTCTGCCCCTACTGTTCTCCTGTTTAGAATCCTTTGGCATTTTCCTATGACTTATGGGATAAAGTATAATTTCCCTAATATTACCTAGACAGGCCCTTTAGACATTGCTCCAGCCTGTCCTGCCAGCTTTGTCTCCTATTAGTCCCCTTAGAAACCTTATGTCCAGTGATGTGAAATGACTTTTTTTCAAGTTGGCCATGCTCTTCCAGCCCTCCATTTCCTCTGCTTCCATGGGCTTCCTCAGATGAGGATCTTTTACTTCTAGAACAATCCTGGGCTTAACATCAACTTGGTCACCCTCAAAACTGCTATATGCCTGTCTCCATCTCTAGCTTTGAGTTACTTTATAAGAAGGACATACTTTCTCTTGATGGTCTAGGGTCTAGCAAAATGCCTGGCACATCATAGTGGGGAAAAAAGAAATCCAACTTTGTTGGATAAATGAAGTTCTGTTGGTTTACCACTATAATTTCTCAACTGTCTGTATCCTCATTCCCATTCTTTCTGTAGTCTCCCAAACTAGGGAGTCAAGTCTCTTTCTTAGACTGTCACAGAGGCTGTTACTATTCTCTCCTTTGTTCTATGTCTCCTCACTGATATTCATTCAAAGCACAGAAGCCAGAGAGAGCAACGTTCCTAACATCTTACTTACACATCAGCAGTTGGTAAATAGCCACTGATTCAGTCCCCCAATAATGTCTTGGCAGCCTTCCTACCACCACTCCTCCCCTCCAAGATTTTAGGTTGGGGGAACCTGGCATATCAGGGGATTCCTAAGGCTTTGGCTCCAAAGTAAGAACAACATTCGTTCTACTTGATGGTTCAGCCCATACATCCGTGTCTGCTTACAAAGCTGTCAATGGTTGACATGACCTATCAGATTAAGGGGAAATTCCTTGTCTTGGTATTAAGGCCTTCATAAACAGATACCATTTTCAGCATTATTTACAAATAATACGTATGATATCCTAAACCAGTATACTTCAAAACGTAACATGTTTATGAATCCTTTGGGGGATTTTGCTGCAAATGTAGATTCTGGTTCAACAGGGTTAGAGCAGGGGCCCCAGGCTGCATTTCTACCAAGGCCCAGGGGATGTCAACGCCTCTGCTCCGCGGACCATAGCTCTGAGCAGCGCGGGACTCATTCCAAACCACCTCTGCCCCTTTGTTCCTACTTTTACTTCTACTTGGAATGCTCTCTGGTCTCCACTCATTAATTGATTAATCCCTCAAAGCCAAGTTCAAGTGCAACCTTCTCACTAAAATGTTCTCTTATCTCCTGAAGTAAATACGAACTCTTTCTCCTTGGAATTCTTGCATGGTTGATATGGGAAATCAATCACCCAAAAGGCATAACTAGCGAAGTGTTTATACATATTTCCACTTTAAGACAAGTTTTATTGTTTTCCTATTAGTTGACCCAATCATACCCTACAATGACCTACACATTCATTATTAGTTCCACATAGTAATTAAAGTAGTGTAGAAGGCTCCCATTCATTCATGAAAAAATAACCAGAAAAAATGTGAACCACCTAGATTGTGAAGAATTGCATGATAATAATTTATGTTCATAGTAATAACCCAGAAGCACAAGGAGCCTAAAATAGCTTCTGAATTATCAAAGGAAGGTTAAAATTACATTCAGCATATTTTAGTGTGAAGTGAATTTGATCGTGTTCTAAGTCTCTGAAAACTGACATGTGGCATATGCGTGTGTGTGTATAATATGTTCCAACTCCTTGAAAACATATAAGGAGTATATAGTGGTCTTTTACAGTCACATGTAATGTTCACCACCCTTAGCACCAATTCCATACCTGCATTCCCCTAACACATGCACACACACATACACACACGTACATACATGTCCATGAGCGTAGGCCACAGGATTTCTCAGGGAAAACATAAAAATCTAGGATTCTACTGGACTTCCTAAATTTCCCAAATAAACTCCTCACGGCCCTCGGTTTTTTCTGAAAGCTGAAAACCTTACAGTTATCTGGACTCAGCCTAGGACTGGTTCTTTGTCCTTTTTCATGTATTCCCATAATTGATGCATATTCATTCCATAGAGATTTGCAATGGATTACAAAGCACTCACAATAAAATTTCAAGAACAAATTAAGTTAAAAACGCAGAGGAAAAAACACGGGTTGAATGTGAATGAAGCCAGGTAGAGTGGCTGCCTGGCTATGGGCTTCCTAAGATACTATATAAAATCCTCAACCGGGAGCAAGGATGTCAGTGCACAGAGCCTCCCCTTCCTCCTTCCTCTTCCACTCCCACCAGGTCACATGAACAGGTGTTTCTCTTCTTCGGGGCTTGCTTGTACACCTGCCCTCTTCATCCAGAGGTAGCATACGCCTCCCTGTCTTCCCTGGGATTATATTGGTATTGTTGCTTAATATATTAGGGAAACTAAGTCACACAATTATTGCATATTTTTTATTATTATCTTTAATACATTCTCCTCCTAATAAACTTTTGTACCCTCCCCCCACACTAAGGGCATTTCCCTTTGTCCAAGCATCTAACTCCTTCCAAGAAAGTGGGAACTAGATCTTGTCCTGCGCTTGTGTCTTTCTCTATCCTCCAAGCCCCCAGAGTCTGGCCAGATGAACCTCATTATTGGCTGAAAGTCTCACCTCCCATCAATGGGAATCCTTTCTTAGTCTCAAGAAACTTGACTTTCCCAACACTGGTTCTGTCTTCAACGGGATCTGGCCACACAATCAGGCAAAGCTTTCTTCTGCAGGGATCAGCGATCTAGCCAACACCACCTGCCTCATCTTCCTGTTGCCTCCAAAGTGTGGTGCAAGGAACAGGTGCTGGTTGAGCATTGCTCCATTCCCTGGTTTTCCAGGAATGCTCATGCCGCCCCCTCCCCCCACCCCCGCCCATCTACCTTTAGGGAGAGGTCTTTCCGGGGAAGTTTAATTGTTGTATTTCATAGGCATCCATATTGCCCAGGGTGGCTCTGGTAACAATGAGGAGAGCCAGGGAGGCCTGGGTCAAAATCCTGAGAGAGGATGGGCAGGCACAGGTGCAGGACTGCAGGATTCTTAGCAGACAGAGCGAGGGGAGGGTCATACATGTTTATTTCCAAGGCCCCTTCGTGGATTCTTAGTCTTTGAAAGAAGTCCCTCCCTAGAGAAGAAAACAATCCCAACTCCACGGCATAATCTCAGGTCAACGATGAAGGGCCTGGGACAAATTTGGAATGGCTGTGCTATAGAAAGGGAGACTGGAGGCCATTGCCCGGCTGGAAGGAAGACTCAGAGTAAGCCCTCTGAGTATACGGAGCCACTGAAGAGTGGGTTATCCGTAGGAAGAGGCCAGCGCCAGCAGAAAGCCCAGGGTGTCTCAATCAGTAGGAGAGACTATACTTAGTCCTCAAAGCATGAGGGGAGGAACTTCCTTTGTAAGAGAAGAAGGAAACTGAGTAGAGGCAGGCCAGCCCTGGCTGCTGCTAGCAGGGGCGTCCACACAGCCAGTGGCCTTCTAGCCATTGAGCATTCAGTGCCTAGAGGCTACACTGGGGTCCTCTCCTTGGCTGACCTAGTGCCTACGGACAAGGCACTAGAAATTTGTTAGCATCTGAACAGGGTCCTGAACTTTCTGGAGTGGAGGGGAAACTGATGGGACTGGCAGAATGGACCAGAAGTTTTCCTGAGCCAGGGCAGCCGTGGCCATGCTGCCCCAGATACACAGACTCTTGTATTCTTCCTTGCTTGGCTTTCTGTCTTCAGCTTTTAAGAATCCTTTGATTCCAGATTGCCCATAAATTGTCTTCGGCATGGCGCAAAGCTTCAGGATTTATACTGGCCCGTTTCTTATAAATCGACCTTACTTCTTACACACAATTTGCCTTGATCTCAGTAATTTGTCTCTGCCTTGATTCAAAGCCTTAGACTTTCTCCTATCCATGATGATCACCTGACACTTCCAATCGTCTTTTATTTTCCTCAGGCTCAGTTTCCTACCCTTTATCATAAATCTACTGCCATTTACATCACTGCATGAAAATATCTGAAACAATCAAAGTACCATCCTTGTGTTAGTAACGAGGAAGAGAGAGACATACAAGGATTTCCTGTAAGACCAAGTTCTCAGCACCGTGTGAACTGCCTATCTGATTACCAGGTGGTCACGATAATGATCCAGAATACTCCCTAATTCCTTATTATTTTTATTACACACATGAAGCACGATCTATTAGAATTGGAAAGGAACTTGGAGAAGATAGGACACAACCTGACCATTTTACAGAGAGGTAAATAGTGAAGCAGAAAGCCTTAAGCCTTTGCCCAAAATCTTAGGGCTAATCAAGAAAGGTGCTAAGGCCAACACCTAGGTTTCCAGAATTCCAGGTCTAATATTCTTGCCACTGCATTAAAAGCTTATTCAACATACCTCAGTAAATAGTAAATAGAATTGGAATATTTTTTAAAAGTCAAGACTTCAGGGGTACCTGGGTGGCTCAGTTGGTTAAGTGTCTGACTCTTGATCTCAGCTGAGGTCTTGATCTCAGGGGCATGAGTTCAAGCCCCACGTAGGGGGGTTAAAAAAAAAATAAAAAGCCAAAACTTCAATGGTGGAAGCTCAAGAAGAATTTGCTTTTCTCACTCACTTATTCTACTCCTATTTATCGAGTGCCCTCTGTTACCAGCCCTCTACCAGGAAAAGGAGGTAAGGTGTGGGCAAACCAATGCCAGCGCTATATATGAAACTCAGATATTAAGCAAATATTTGTGCAAATAAATTATAGCATACCTTCTTTATTTTAAGATGCAGCTATTTACTTCAACATCTCAGCGTATCCAATATCAAGACTCCTAGTACCATTTTTGCCATTGAGTTGACCTGGGAGTCATTGAGTTGACCTGGGAGTCAAATTCTTCCAGAGAGCATTTGCACTTGTTTCTTTTACCTGGAGCTACTTCCAACGTAACCCCCCCCACCCCAACCCCCTTTACACTACATTCTCTGTTTGAGGTCTTCTGGGCCACACTTGTAGTCAGACTTCAGCCCATAAGCCTGTATGATGATTGCCTCCTAGTTCAAGTAGCCAGGGGAGATTTTTCTACCTTCTTCCTTCCCCCAGGGGCTAAGGTTGAGTTTTTTTTAAATAGTTCCTATAGGTCCATATAAAAATAGTGCATTTTACAATGAATGGCATCTTATATTCTACGAATTACAGTGATTGTAAATTGCAGTAAGAACTGTGAAGGAATAATGCAGAGTGGCCCAAGGAGGCGTATAGGCTGACCTAATTTGGACGGAAGGCCTTTGTAAATGAATGATGAGTAAACTGTACTAGATTGTGAGGGCTGCTGTAAGAAAGAATCATAGACTGGGCGGCTTAAACCACAGAAATGTACTTCCTCACACAGTTCCGGAGGCTGGAAGATCAAGATCAAGGTGCAGGCAGGGCTGGTTCCTTCTGAGGCCTTTCTCCATGGCTTGCAGATGGCTGTCCTCTCCATATCTTCACATGGTCCCCTTCTGTGTGTTCATGTCCTAATCCTTCTTCTTAAAAGGACCCCAGTGCCATCAGATTAGGGCCCATCCAAATGACCTCATTTGACCTTAATTAGCTTTTAAAAGAACCTATCTCCAATACGATCAAATTCCGAAGTACTGAGGGTTAAGACTTCAACATATTAATTTTGGGGCCACACAACCCAGGCTATAACATAAGCTGAGGCCTGGAGGATGGGACAAATGACCCAGGAGCTGAGCATTCCGTAGAGGCGAGATAGCTTGTGCAAAGCCCATTGAGATAAAGGACCAGAGTGAGTTTGAAATTCCTTTAGTGTGAAATCCCCAAAGGAAAAGAATGTCATTTCAGTGAATCAGTTTCTCTTGAAACCTGAAAGAGCAATATGATGGATTCCTTTTATAAATTACTTTAAAAATCAGATTTTTTAAAGTAAATAGGGCTATGTTCTTTGATTGTAATTATCACCCATGATTTCCTCAATCTGGACTTGATTTTGTTCCCTGTTGCTCTGCTAAATGCACTGTGAATTGACATGCAGATCTGTAACACGATAAATTACCAACATTACATATGCTTTTTGCATGGGGTGGTATTAAAACCGTTTCCTCTCACTGCTTTTATAGAATAGCCTCATTTCTGGGGGCCAAGCATTCCAGACAGGGCAAGCAGCCTGTGGAATAAATTATGATTTGTAACAGGTTCATAGAAGGAGACATTCCATCTGGTGTATGCATGACGCCATTCTTCTTGGCCCATCCTCTTTAAATCCGTGTAAAAGCCCATGCCCAGCCCAGCCCTGCTTCAGAGATGTTTCCTGGGACTTCAAAAAAGTGATAGTGACTGTTGGCCATCTGTATGTTCAACGTCACTAATCATTGGGAAAATGCAAATTAAAATCACAATGAGACATCACTTTACACCTGTCAGAATGGCTAACATCAAAAACACAAAAAATAAGTGTTGGCGAGGATGTAGAGAAAAGGGAGCCCTCATGCACTGCTGGTGGGAATGCAAATTGGTGCCGCCACTGTGGAAAATAGTATGGAAGTTCCTCAAAAAATTAAAAATAGAATTAACATATGATCCACTAATTCCACTGCCAGATATTTCCCCAAAGGAATCAAACTCACTAATTTGAAAAGATATATTTACCCCTATGTTTATTGCAGCATTGCTTACAAAAGCCATGGAAAGGAAGCAGTCCAAGCGTCCACCCATGGATGAATGGACAAGGAAATTTGTGGTATGCATATACAATAGAATATTACTCAGCCACAAAAAAGAATGAAATTTTGCCATTTGCAGCAACATGGATGGATCTAGAGGGTATAATTCTAAGTGAAGTAAGTCAGAGAAAGACAAATAACAAATGATCTTATTCAAATGTGCAATTTAAAAAACAAAACAAAGAAAAAATGAAATAAACGAAGAACCAGACTCTTAAGTACAGACGATAAAGTGGTGGTCGCCAGAGGGGAGGTGGGTGGGGGATGGATGAAAGAGAGAAAGGGGATTAAGAGCGCAAGAACACATTTACCCGGATGAGCGCTGGGAAATGTATAGGCTTGTGGAATCATTATATTGTACACCTAAAAGTAATTTAACATTGTGTGTTAATTTTATGTGAATAAAAAAAAATGATCACGGAAAAGCACGATCCGCCCCCCCCCTTTTTAATTCACATATGTGGCGCTATTGCCAACAGCACCCGAGGATTTCTCTGCTTATACTGGGCCATCTCAAAACTCAGAGATCTGAAATCCTAGTTTGTTATAAGATTAGACAATAAGGACATACTTGCATTTTCAGAGGGCTGCTATAAGAACTTCTTGATGAAAGCAAGTGCTGCCTGACATCGCAGAAGTGTCCAGTTACATACAGCACAGCTCATCCACATGAGACGCTCGATTCTTTTTCAAGCAAGTGCCCTGACCCTGAGTGACCAACACACTCACGTGAATTTCTAGGAACGTGTTCGGCTTTTGCCCTGCTCTGTACTTGGGTTGTGCGGGAGGCAGACCTAAATGCCTGTCTGAGTTTCCTGGGCTAGAATGTGCGGCTTAGAAGACTCCTTGGCAGGTTGCTTCCTCGGAGCAAGGGCATGTTTTCCAAGGAGTTGGGGAAGCTGCAGAGAGCTGCTTCTTTGGTCACTCATGGTCTGCCATCCTCAATCGAAATAGGAGAGGCGGTCCCCAGCAAGGAGACGTGAGGCAGCTGCTCGCCCTGCAGCCAAATCTTAAGTTGGGTGGAAGAAGTGGGAACTTTTCACCAGCCAACCTCTAAATTTATATCATCCGGACCCTAGGTTGGTCATTATTGACTTCAGAAAAAGCAATCTCCCTACCCTCTCCTCCCCAACATCGTGCTACTGTGATCATTTCATGCAGGGAAGAGACTTTGGCTTTGATAAAGAGCAGTGATGGCAGATGACCTGGTCATTCATTCATGCAAACAGTAATTAACAGGCACCTACTAGATGCTCCATGCTGTTCTCTGTATGAGGCTCACTCTGCTTCCGAGTCTTTTGCACCGAAGCTGTTGTGCAGGGTATCTTCATCTTCTTCCTTTCTTTCTTCTCCTCTACTCTTCCTTCTCACTTTAAGGTTTATATAATTGTTTGATTATTAGATCAAATAATTGTATTTGGTTTGGAAAAAAAGAGAGAGAGAGAGGAAGTCTCAGAATGGTTACATCCCGACTTCAGTTGTTAATTGCAGGCCCTGTGCGACAAAGCCGCTGTACTCCTTCAAAGATAAAAATAAAGCCAATATTCAGCTGCTGTAGTTCTGAAGTATCTTCAGAGAAAAGAGTGAACTGACAGCAATAAAATTCCAAAAAAAAAAAAAAGTTGATTAAACCATAATTTTTTTCACCTGGGAAAAACCGTAGGCTTATGTGGTTGAAATAAACCTTTTATTTCAAAGCTAAACTTTTAAGTTTGAAAATAAAAGCTGAAGACTTGTGGCCCAGGGCACAAGGGCTGTTCCAAACGAAAGCACTCATCGGAATTTCAAACAGAAATGATAACAGGTGAGCGCTCAATGTGCACGAGCTCTGGGAACCCAGCTCTGAGGACCGTGCAGGACCTGCCACTAATATACTCACCAGATAACTGATTGGCTTGGCAGTAGAAAAGTTGACGGCACAGAACCCTTGAAGGGAAAATCATCTGATCTTGCCTGCCTATGACCCCAAGTCAAAGGCAGAAGAAAGGATTCTTTCCTCTCTCCTCTGCCCTTCTGCTGGCAATGGCCACATAGAGGCTGGGAGAGGGGCTCACAAGGTAAATCTCGATTAGAAGGTAGATCCCCAGGGATGGAGAACAGCGGAGATTTTACCTGGGAGCTTTTAAAACTTTTGATACCTAAGCCATGCTGGAGGGGGGCATGAGGACGACCCATTAAGTTAAGGCTCTAGGGGTGGAAGGTAGAGAACCAGGTAATAGCATGTCTGGAAGATTCCCTGTGTCTCTAACGCACAGCAAGGGAGGGAGGATTGCTTGTCATTGGAGGCAGGATGTCTGTTCCGCCACGATAGCCCACCCCTTCCCCCTCCCACCATAAGACCACGCACCTGGGAGAATCTGTTTGTCCCGTAGCTCCATCTGGACTGCCCAGGTTCATCCGCCTCCTTGTAATTACACTGCTGGAAGAGGAGGGAAAGGACTCAGGCCCCTCCTGAGTCTACAAATATGCTCAGCTTCTCCCACCTTTAAATCAACAAGCAAGCCAACTCACCTCCATAGACTTTGGGTTCCCTCCTAGCAAAACCTCTGTCCTCCCTTGCACACGCAAGTCTTCGTAAGAAGAACCCACTGTGTGTACCTACTGTCCACACCTCTTAATCTCCACTGTCAGTATTTAAAACATGTTGATATTTTGCTCATCATAGACTTTTTTGCATTAATTTGGATATTTTAAAAATACCGCCTTATATCTTATTAATCTTGATTACTTTGTTTTTTTAGCACCCCTTTAGATTTTGCTGCCAAGGAGAATGCCTCTTTTGTCTTACCAGAGTCCCAGCCCTGTTCTATTGACTCCTTCAACCCATTATGATCTGGCTTCTGCTCCCCAAAATGCAATGGAAACTAACCTTGAAAGGTTCGTAAAAAATCCTCGACGTGTCTTTAAAGGACATTTTTTCACTCCCTGTTTCAGTTGACACTCTTTTGAGCATTTCAAACACATCAAACAACAAGTAAAACATACACAAACCTACTTACACCTAAACCTATTCCTAAAATGCCACCATCTTATTTCCCTCCCTGTTTCTTTATTATTTTAATATTACTTCTACCCTTCCTAAAACTACAGCAGTACTTAATTACAACCCTTCCCAAGGGTATAGTATTCTTACCCAGACCAGAGAGAAAATGAGTGTTGATTCAGATAGCCAAGCTTACGGGATCTGGTTCATTAACTGATTCCCGGTTATGGCATGAAGGCAAGTCATTTCTCCCAAGGCTATTCAAACCCAAGCCAGGACTTCAAGCTGAAACTTTCTTTTTAAGATAATCTTTTCTTTCTACATCAATTAAGAAAAAAATGCAGGTCCAAGCTTTTCCCATGGATTTTCGTTTTTAGTAGCTTGGAACCTCCCCACGAAATGTTGAAGTCTTTCTTGGCCAGCATGACCGAGCCCATTGTCCTGTCATTGTGATAACTTGGTTCATAGGCATTATTTAAAATGTATGGATGCCGTACTGGTGTCTCATTTTAAGTCAGGGTTTCATCTCCCAGGAGCAGGAGAACAAGGTTGTGCAATGAGCACTCTTTTTCTTTCTTTTCTTTCTTTTTTTTTTTTAAAAGGCATTTGGCCTATTCATTATCTTGGAACAAAGTTTTGCGCCTCCCTTCTGCTGAGTTATTTCGTGTGGGCCCTAGTGCCAGTGAAGTCCCTCTTGCTCTTGGTTCTATATATTTCCCCAGGGCGATTTAGCTAACTCAGTTCCCTATATTCTTCCTCCTCTACTTACTCAGACAGACATCAGTTTCCTGTCTACGTTTTAAAGTCAAACCCTTAATAGAAGAAGAAATAGACTACCAATTTATGTTAGCCTCCTCTCATTAAAATTAATAAAAAATTAAACAGGTCCCTTTATAGCCAACTTCTCTGCTCATCCTAATTACCTTTAGTGTACTTTATATGAACTTTTCTCTTAATGTCATTATGAAATTATGGCCTTTCACAAACTCAACATATTTCAATTAACTGCAATTATTATACCCATTTTGACGCTCAAATTCCAATTTGGCTGGTGGGAGACCTCTAAGCTGGCTCTTTTGTTTTTTCAGCACTGTTGCTGGCATCTTGGAAAGCATCTCTGCTTTTTGGCACCGATAGGCTATTCCAGGACCATTCCATTCCGTGCGTATCTGCGCGCGGGCGTGCGCATGCGCGCTCACCGGGTACGCCTGTTCCAAATCCGGGCTTTTAGGACTTCATGTCAGAAAAGGCAGTGAACGGGGGCGCCTGGGTGGCACAGCGGTTGAGCGTCTGCCTTCGGCTCAGGGCGTGATCCCGGCGTTCTGGGATCGAGCCCCACGTCAGGCTCCTCCGCTATGAGCCTGCTTCTTCCTCTCCCGTTCCCCGTGCTTGTGTTCCCTCTCTCGCTGGCTGTCTCTATCTCTGTCAAATAAATAAAATCTTCCTTCACAGAATGATGCTGCTGTTGAAACACTTCTAGCAGGAATAATATTGCTTTTTAACATCACGTGTTCACATTGATTTTTTCCTAATATTATTAACATAATTAAGTCTCTGTACTTTACTCACCTTGTAGCAAAAGGCTTTATTGACCTCTAAGACTTTCTAATATATTATGCAATAAGTGACCTCAGCTTGAACCTTCTTTCTTTCATAGTTCTACCAATGATATTGGCTTTTGTGTTTGTCTTCACATCACACTGACATTCAAGGACCCTGAGCACTTGTTCTTTGTTCTACGATCTCATTATGACCATTGCGGTCACTGATTTTCATTCTTATCCCAGATGAGTTCTCAGTCCCTGGGCAATGTACCTAAGTGTTTCTTGCCCCTGAGGAGTAATTGGATGGTGGCATGTTGATTTCCCTCAATTCCAGGAAAGGCTTGGCTTCATTATATTCGAAGGCTCTTCTTTGTTGGGGATTCAGTTTTGGAGGACACCCTATTTCCCTTTGCCCGTATGTTCCCCTACCACCAGTTCTGTATCTGCGCCTATCATTTTCCGTCATTGACATCCTTTGTATCTAGGAATACAAAGGAAGAAAGATGTGATCTCTGGATAGGCTCAGTGGCAACATTAAAAGGACAGTAGCACCTATTCCCCTTCTTAGCCTGGTTAATATATTTCCTTCTAGAAGTCCTTGTTTTCTTATATTTTTAATGAGTATCTTCTTTGGTAACTCGAGACTTACTGATCCCTTTGTTTAAGGGATCTGGAATTCCACCAGAGTTTACTCTGGCTCCTACAGGTTTACCTTGGGAGTTGTGCCAAAGATACCCCATTACCTTTACACATAGAAAGAGGGCTCTGGACAAGGAAAAGGGAGAACACTTGCTTAAAGAGGTAAGAGACAGAAAGGAAAAGACTACAAAGGGACACATACCTGATCTCTTATTCAAAATTACCTTAGCAGGATGGAGTTTGAATTTAACAGCAACCTGGGTTTTATTTTATGCCTTTGAGCTGGGGCAGAACGCCCGAGGAATGTCACTTTACTCGAGGCTTCCCATTAAACAAAGCCATTTGGGTCCAGAAATGATGGAGTGGGTCTAAATTTTTTAATATGAATAAAAGTTAAAAAGTTATAATCCTAATGAGTATTTATGTTTTTAAAGGGTAACTTGGAAACGTCTATGAACATAAAACCTGCCACGAGTGAGCCAGGCTCTACGCCTGGCACTGGACGTTGTGTAACTCTTCCAATACTCATGGCAACATGCTGGGATGGGTCTTATTTTTATTCCCATTGTAAAGATAGGTAAATTGACGCTTAGAAAGGTCGAGTTAATTATTCATGGTCATAAACCAGTAGATGGTAAATTCAAATTCAGGTGATTCAAATTTGGGTAGTCTAATTGACTGCAGAACACATGGTCCTAAACGTGCTGTGTGTGTATAATAAAAATTAGATCACGCCACACATAAAATCTGGAATCCTCTTTTCTTCCCTCTTATGAGTTTATTAAGAGCATTTCCCCCTTCTTATAACGTTTTATAAAACATAATTTAAAAAATGGGTGAATGCTTGGGGCGAATGTCTGTCTCAGTCGGTAGAGCACGCGACTCTTGATCTCAGAGTTACGAGTTCGAGCCACAAGTTAGGCGCGGATTTTGTGAATACTGTCTTTTCTTGAAAATGTAATGTAATTTTGCCTGTCCCTTCTTCATGGGCATATACATTCTTCCCAATTTTTCAGTATCACAAATAATCATTCAATAAACATTAAGCAACAAACACTAAAGCATTATATTTCTGCTTGTGTCTGATTATTTTCTTCAGACAGATTCATTGGGAGAATGGAAGTGAACAATTTGAGTGGCTCGATAGGCATCACCAAATCACTTTCCGCAGAGTGGCACAGATCCACACCTCTGTCAGCCCTTCATTAACGAGCCTTTCCATCAAACTTCCGCCAGCACAGAAAATTGTCTTTAAAAAATGTTTCGCCATGTTGGAGGGTGAATAAAATATGTCTTGTACTTGTTTTAATTAGTATCTGTTTGATTAGTTGTGAGAGTGACTATTTTTGGGTGTTCATTGGATTTTGTATTTCTTTACATTTTCTGTGTGGACCCTCTGAGCATATTTCTTCCTGAGTATTCGAGTTTAACTTATCGATTTGTAAGGGTACTTTGTGTTTTGATGATATTACCCTTCTGCTCTGTTGCTAAACGACTTTTCCCAATTTGTGAGTTTATTGTCGCAAGCGATGTTTCTTGATGTAAGGGAGTTCTAACTGTGTAATAATAAAGTCTATGTAGCTTTTCCTTGGTAATTACTTCTGTGGCTCTTATGCGTAGAAATGTTTTTCCCTCTCCAGAGATCTGATAATTATTCACTTATATTTTTGTCTATGTGTGGTTCTTTCATCCATTTGTTTTTATTGTTGTATTTGCTTTGGGCTATTGCACCAGCAGGGCTATAATTTGAGTTAATCAATTTTCTCAACCATTTGATGAATAACCTGTTCCTTTCTCATTTTTTGTTGTGCTTACTTTATTAAGCTGGGATATATACTAGAGTCTATTTCAGGGCTGATTGCTCAATTCTGTCAATCTGTCTGCCAGTTCTTGAGCTCATACCATACTGCTCTGTTGGATGTTGCTTGCAATATATTTTAATACCTGGTAGAACATGCCTCTTTTATATAATTGCCCCAGTTTTCCTATTTCAATATGTTCTTCATTTTTTCTTTACTTGTTATTCCTCTGTATGAGCTGTAGAATCCTACATCATACAAGCCAGATAACATTGGCTTATCTTTCAGTTTTCATCATATCATTGAAATATATAACATGTTATTGCAAAATTATAGTAGTACTTATTGTTCTTTTGTTAGGCTATCTGTGTCGGTTTGTATTAGTGAGAGGCTAACTTTGCACAGTGAATCTTTATATTGTCAGCTTTTGTTTTTATATCTGGAAAAATCATATTACATGGAGTTATCTATCTTTGTGAAAGTCTGAAAGTCATCACTGGTGAATTTTAATGCAATGGGATATCTTTAAAGGTAATTATTTTAAGGTCAAGTCAAGTTTGCCATTAAAATATCTATCTAATTCAGTTTTCCAAATTTACTAACACGTTGTGCCNCACAAGCAGGGGGAGCGGGAGAGGAAGAAGCAGGCTCCCAGCGGAGAAGCCTGATGTGAGGCTCGATCCCACAACGCCGGGATCACGCCCTGAGCCGAAGGCAGACGCTCAACCGCTGTGCCACCCAGGCGCCCCTACATTTCTTTTTTGCTTTTAAATTTTGTTTTCTCCCTGTACTTCTCATATATTCTTGAATCATGTTAAAAATTCAGTTCTTGAATCTGTGCATCAGCTTTACTGTTTCTATTTTTAATAATTCGTTCATTTTTTTCTATGCTTACCTTTAGAAAATCTTTTCTTCTGTTTTCCTTGTTTTAAATGCATGTTAATTATGTATAGTACAAATGCTTTGAAACGTATCTATTTTGTCTACTTGTTTTTTCAAGTCTAGTAATTCTATAAAGGGTTTGCATAGAATAATTGTGTTTCTGTCCATTTTTTCTTATACATCTTTGCTTTATATATTGGAGGTATAAAATATATATGCCTTCTATATCTTTACTGAAAACTGCACATTTTTATGTACACTCTGACTCATGTATTCAGTCTTTATGAATTTAATATTAATATCTTCATTTTTTTCTTGTTTATATTTTTCTGGTAAATATTCATTTTTAATTTTTTTAGTCTATTTGTATCATTTTGTTTTGGATTCATTTCTTGTGAGTAGGTCAAGGTTGGATTTTCTTAGCTCAATACTGAAGTTTTAGTATTTTATTGTAGGATGATAAATCATTTACATTTGTTGTTGTAACTGTCCCATCCCCTCACTCTGGATAATTTTTGGGGATCTCTGGGGGTTTACTCAGGTGGTGTTCAGAGGAACAGAGTATGAGCACTGACATGAGAAACAGCTGCAGGCATGAAAACAAGGAAAACTCACTCTTGGTTATGGCCAAGGCCTTCTTGCAAAGAGAGGAACATTCTAAATGTGGAGCCTGTGGAATCGGTCAGAAATCTACAACAGGATCCATATCAAAGAATTTTCAAAGATCAGACACAACTGAGGAGTTGGTTCAGAAAACAGAGCCAGGAGAGCCTCCTGGGCAAGCTGGGGGTGGAGGGGCTTGGAGAGACCCACGCATTTTCAATCTTTTACTGTAAATGATACTAAAAGAAATAATAGTAACTGGCAACAACAATTTACAATAACAACTTGTTTATTGACATTGGACTAAGTTCTTTCGATAAAGATTCCCTTTAATCCCCGCAGCCCCTGTGTCATTACATTTTTATAGATAGGAAAAGAGGCTCTGAATTTTCCAGACCAAAATGAATAAGTGCCAGAACTATTTTCAAAAACAAATTTCCCTAACTCAAAAAACTCAAAAGCCCATGATTTTGACTATTATGTTATATTGTTTTCTTCCCAACATTATAATTGTTCTTGGTTTTCATTTTCCCAATATTTACAAGCATATATTCTCTTGAATTATTCTAATTAGGTTTTTCAAAATCACACTTGAATACATAGATTCTCTAACTATCAAGTTCATGAACACTGCAATAACTTTTGATTCCTTCTGTAAGATGAGGAATGGGGTGTCCTTCTCTTCCCTACATACTCTTTTCCCGCATCTTTGCCAGTATCATTTGGAATTACAGACCTATTTATTAATAGCCTTATTTTTAGTTATTCTATTTCAAGAAACAACGGCAAAAACTTTGCATTTGTACTGCTATTTTATTTACAACAAAATTTTTTTGTAACTTCATTCTGTATGTGTAGCTGGGACTGTCACAATGTTTTCGAACCCACTTCTGTTATTCTTGAGTTTTTGTCTTTAATTATTATGTTGTTCCATGTGAACGTATCTTTACGTAAATTTTTCAAGAAAAGTGCAGGGGTGGTATCTTTTTTGAGCTTTTGATTAGAATATCTAAGAATGTCTTTTTTGTTTTCTTTGCAAATTAGCAGCATTTCAGCTTGAGTCATAAGCATTTTCTCTCAGCACCATTTAGACTTTGTTCCATTATCATCTGGCATCCAGTCTTGTGATACACAGTTGATTTAGACTGTTTTCATTTGATGATAAGTAACTTTAATGTTTTGTCTGGATGTTGGCAGAATTTTAAAAAAATCCTTTATATTTAAACAAATTTTCTAGATTGTAACTAACTGTGAATCTTTCTTCATTAATTTTGTCTGGAAACGGTGCGCTATTTCAAATTGTGCATTCTTTTTTTTTTTTTTTTTTTTAGTTTGAAAAGTTTTCTTCCATTCTTGGTCTTTGATATTGCAACAACATTTTTGTTCTGGTTATATCTTTCGGGGGTGGGAGGGGTCTTTCTTATCCATGCAGTAAGTCTTTATTTGTGATCTAGCAAATCACCCATCTTTTCTCTCATTATTTTTATCTTTGTTTCTCTTCTCTACACTGATTGAAAACTTACCTAGCCTGTTTTCTATATCATTTATTTGGTTTTCTGCAATTTTGATTCTGATCTTTAGTGCCTCCAAATCAGATTTCAGTTGCACAATTTTATTTATGGCTTACCTGAGTCCTATTCTTATCTGCCAGCTTCCTCTTCTAATTCAGTTAGAATCTCAAGCATCATCTTTTTCATTTAACACCTTATTTATTATTTCAGAAAGTACATCTCTTTAGTATTTATTAAGAACACAAACCAGCAGGATTAAATTTTTTGTCTAATCTAGTCAAGTTTTCTTTCTTTCTTTCTTTCTTTCTTTCTTTCTTTCTTTCTTTCTTTCTTTCTTTCTTTCTCTCTTTTTTAAACAAACACGTGTTTTCTCTGCCTCACTGGTCTAGGGAGTCCCTTGTTTTATGTTACAGAATATTTTTCCTAGACTCAATGTATCTTTATCCCACCTTCCAATGCAGGCACACTCATTCCGTCTTAAACAAAGAGATGTCTACCCAAGATGGTTGCACTCTGGATCTGTTAGAATCTTCCTCTTAAACATTAAATTAGAGAGCAAGTTATGGTGCATACCCTCCCCCGTGACTTCCAGTGCCGAACTAGCAATGGATACTGCTAGATCACGGCAGCTATTTCTCTTGCTTCCCTAACTATTTCTTTGTAAATAGGAGGTGAATTAATTAGTAAATAGTTTGAAACATTACATAGTCTTTTTGTGGCCTGAAACAGTGCATGAGGGGCTTTGATTCTAAGAATGCAGTGCTCTCAATGTTTATGGCAGACTGCATTTTCCAAAGATGGTCAGAGCACAATATATATATCCCATCCCATAGGCTCTTCTTCTTTTTTTAAAGATTTTATTAATTTATTTATTTGAGAGAGAGAGAGTGCAAATTGGGGGGAGCAGAGGGAGAGGGACAAGCAGACTCTGCTGAGCGTGGAGCTTGATGCGGGGCTTGATCTCATGAACCTGAGATCATGACTTGAGCCAAAATCAAGAGTCAGATACTTAACTGACTAAGCCACCCAGGCGCTCCCCAACCCCTAGGTTCTTCTAACAACGTGGCACTGATCTGCCTTCATCAATAGGTGAATTCTGTGATCTCTCCCCTGAGTCTGGTTGGAGACTTATAGTTCTCTCTACCAAAAGAATGTAGGAGAAATGACATTGTTTGGCTGAAGACAAGGTCAGAGAAGTCCCATGGCTTTCTTTCTGAAAGAAAAGAGGCATGGACACCAGGCATGGACACCAGGACTCCTGAGTGGACATGTATGAAGTCTGGCTTCCTCAAGGTTGCCATTTTGGAGAGATCATGAAGAAAGACCACAAACAGAGATGTCAGGAAGGCGTGGCTATACCAGTCCCCAGCTGTTTGAGCCTTTCTAGCCCAGGATGCAGGCATACAAATGAGTGAGACCTCCAATGATTCCAGCCTCAGCCTTCCAGTAGAGTCCAGTTGTCCCCACCAAGCCTTGCCCAGACTGTAGATTCTTGAGCAAAATGAATAAATGAACATCATTGTTTAAACCACTAAGTTTTGGGGTGGCTTGTTACACAGCATTAGGGAATCGAAAACATGGGCTTCCCATCTCCACCCCTGCCTATATTACTGTATTACCCGCTCCCTATACTATTATATTACTTTATATCCCAGGACATACTCTGCAACCACCCACCCCTTCCACAGAGGCCCATTGTGCTTTTCTGGAATTTACAATTGCATAGACTAAGCAAGATGAGAGCTCTGAGCTGAGTGTCCCTGGGCAGCCAAGAGGTGACTGTCAGGCTTTCTGATTGGGCAATCAGTCCAGGTCCCCCATGCAGAGCCCTCTTGTCCTTTCTCCCTGTGGAGGAAGGAGGCCCTCTTCCTTGGTCATCCCATTCATCCTGTGCTCAGGGCCATTTCCCTGAGAAACTTGATAATGCATATACAAGATCCTGGGGTTTTGGCCCAGTGAAGTCCTGGCAGCCCTTTTGGATGTGTCCGACATCTTAGCTTTCATTCCGAGGTTCAGAGGTGTTGCCAAAATAACAGTCAGACACAAAATGGGCCCCTCTCTCAGTCCCCTGGCCTTGTCGGGTCAACCCTCCCATGGTGTGAGAGTTACAGGAGAATGAAAATAACCAGTGTCGTCTTTAAAGCCAATTGTTTCTCTTCGTCCTCCATTCTAAAGCCCCAAACAAAAGGAAAAGGGGAATACGCAGAAATCTACAACGCTTCTGGAAGTCACCTAGCTCTGGGCTCCTTCTGCTAGTCTCTTAGGCTGGTTCTAGTCTTCTCAAATCATTACGTGCATCTGACTCGCCTGGGGATCTTGTTAAAATGGAAATTCTGATTCAGAACCTCTGGGCTGAGGTCTGAGCGTCTGCATGTCTAGCAAGCTCCCAGGTGATTACCAGTGCTGGTATCGAGTGGTGAGGCTCTGGGCAGTTTCTGTTGCTCTCACTTCCTGAAGGCAGCCCAGAAAGACTCTCACTTCCTGCCTCTCTAGATGTGGTTTTATAGCTCTTGTGACTAGCATGTCCCCCGTCTCTTTGCCTCCCAGTGCTTATGAGCTCCTCCTGCCATTTAGTCCTGTCCCACAGCTGGGGGGGTAGCTCAGGTGGGGAAGGGTCACTTCTGGTGTCCTCACTAATTCGTTCTCTGCCCAGTAGTTACTGAACACCGTGGGCCTGGCTCCTCCAGGGGCAGGAACATAGAGATGGAAGGCCCTGATCAGAGGCTTGCCAGGGAGAAGGACAGCGAGGGCCCACTACAATGGGACAAACGCTAGGGCAGAGGAGGACATAGATGGCAAGGGGATGTAGGTGGTAGGGAGGCAGTGGGGGAGCTGGGAAGGTGAGAGCGAGGCGATATTCTTTAAAGGCTACCTGGAGGAGGTGACATTCTAGCTGGATCTTGAGGTACGAGTGGGTGTGAGCCAGCTGAAGAAAGGGGAGGGAAGGGCATTTCAGGCAGGTGGAATAGCAGGTACAAATGTTTGAAGAAGGAGAAAGCATGGTGAGCTCAAGGGACTGCAATTAATTCTGACCGGAGCAGGGCATGGTGTGTGCGTGTGTGTGTGTGTGTGTGCGTGTGTGTGTGTGTGTGTGTGTGTGTGCGTGTGTGTGTGTGAAGGGCTGGGGAGAGGGGTGAGGTAGTGTATCAGCTTGCTCAGCTATGCTCACAAAATATCAAGGACTGGGTGGTTTAGGCAACGGACATCCGTTTTCTCACAATTCTGGCAGCTACAATTCTGAGATCAAGGTGTCAGCAGGTTTGTTGTCTTCCAAGGCTTCTCCTCTTGACTTGCGCACCCTCTCTTCTGCCTGGGTCCTCACGTGGTCGCCCTTCTGTCTGAGCTTCCTGTGTCCTAATCTCCTCTTTCTGCAAGGACACCAGTCTTCTTGGATGAAGGCCCCCTAAAGATCTCCTTTGACCTTAATCACCTCTTTAAAGGTCCTACCTCCAAATACAGTCACATTTTGAGGTCCTGGGGGTTAGAGCTTCACTGTATGAATTTCAGGGGCTGGAACTCAGCCCTGATTGGGCAGTCTGAGGTAGGATTGCCTTCTCCTTCTTTTTGTTGCTCTCTTCACCCTTCCATAGGGGGGAAGTTGGACAGGGTTTGGAGGATGGAAGCTGGGTGTGGAGGAGGACACTAACCTGAACAGAGGTGTTCCACTCCCTCATCTGTGGATGCTTTCTCTGTTACTCACACTCTTGATTTAGCTTTTAGTGGCATCCTATACCTCGGGGTTTTCTTTCCTGGTCTTCTCATACACCCTTTGTTTTCCATCAGCCAGAAGGTTCATGGGCTGCGGTGCGCCATGACCAGTTGGGGTACCCAGGGCCGGAGCTTACCGCCCCTCATGCGGGGCAGAGAGCTGTGGCCACTTTCTGCTGGGCTTGGGACCCATGAGACTCTTGGCATGTTATCAGCCTTGAAAACCCACACCTCTTTGCCAGAGAGGCTGTTGGGCCTTCTGAACATTCGCAGGGCTGGCTCATTTCATTGGCTCACATTTACTATCAGTAGCCATCCTGAAAACACAAGGGTATGTGTGCATTTTTGAGACTGGGAGCGAAACTGGGACACTTGCCCTTGAGAGAGAAAAGGCACTGTGTCAGTGAGAGGCACTCCAGGACAAGTCCTGCTGTAAGAAGGAGCCACAGTGATGGAGAAGCAGGTCCCTGGGAGCATACCTGGAAGGAAGTTTTCTATAAACCTTGACACCCTCTGGGTCATTTTCCTGTCCTAATCACAAGTATTAAGCCTCTTGGCAGGAGGCCTGTTAGATGCTGAGCAGGACAAAGCCTCCTTTATTTTTAAAGTAAAACACTCTGCTCTTAAGAAACAGTCTATTTGGGTAAACACATTCTATTTACCCAACATATCAATTGAAGGCAGCCAAGGATGAGCTCCCCAAATACACTAATATTGGTAAATGTTTATCACTCCTATTGCTTCCTTCATCTCAAGGCTCATTTTGCATAAATAAAACACATTTCTAAATCCCGAGTTTTCTCCTATCTGTTCTCCAATTTCCCTGAACGTTCTCTTTTTTTTTTCCTTCCGTTTCTCCGCTTGGATTTTGGATGCACGTTCTTAAAATTGCATCTACACTGATGTTTATCCTTTTCACTTCTTTGCTGAGCTTTAGGATATATTCAAATTAAGAGATATAATTTAAAATGTAGAACTATGAATATAGTCAGTAGCAAACACAGGCTATGGGTAGAAAGGCATATGGATCAGGCTAATTGTAAAGTGGGGGTGGGGAGAGAAAAACTCCGATGAAGAGAAAATAAGCTTCAACTCAGCCCAAATATTAGTTTCAAGCCAGAGAAGTTGGCCTAGCCCCAATTCTATCCTTGGTTGGACACAATACGTGATTGCTGTATTTTCAGAAAAAGAAAAAAAAAATTCATCCATAGGGTGAGAATCTAAGCATCTATTTTCCATCCCAGTGACAATCAGAAATCATTCTTTGCATTTATTTTTCAACTTTGTATTTGCCTGTGAACAAAATTGAAGCTGGCAAAGGATGGTTCATGTGAATGACTTGAACAACAGTTTCTCATTGTGTTGAATTACATTGAGGCTGCTTGCTGTGAAATCTTGCCACAGCCCAGTAACAGTGAAAGATATTGTCACTTTTTTTTTTCCCCATGGCCATGAAGTTAACCCACGTCTCTCCCACAGAAATGAATTGATGGTCCTTTCCAAGGTGGGGGAGAAGAGCTCTCCAAATCCTAATCACCAAGCATTTACGTAGAGCTTGTTAATGTTCTTAGAATCAAAAGACGGTCCGTCTTCCCACGTCACCCCATCTTCATGCTTCTCTACATCTCATTTCCAGATTACATGGCTTCTCAATGTTTGGAATACCTCTAGTCGCCAACAAAGAGAGGAATCATGGAGCCCCGGCCCTAGCTAGCAGTATTTTCATCTAGTTTAGGAAACTCCAATTTAGAACCTAGCCCAGAAAAGTAGTAGAGAGGCAAAAATAATCACAAGGTCCTCTAGGCGCTTGTAATGCCTAAGGTTCCTAAATTCACCATCCACCACTAGGGGGATAAATGATGAACAAGGGTCCAGGCTGGAAGTGGTGGCCTTGGCATTGCTCCAAGGCCACATTTCAGGTTGCCCAGTTGAGGCGTGGGATGGGATCTAAGCTCCGTCTGCCTTGTTTTTCCACATGCTGGTCAATGATTCATTTCAGAGGCTAGTTAGAGGGAAAACCACAGATCATGGCAGGGCTAAAGCCCCCTCTTGATCTCCTTCCTCTTCCTGGGCGTTCCTCCTAACCTGGGGTGGAAAATGCAGTTTTCTATTCCTGCCACTTAGTAGCTGTAAGCTCCTAAAAGCCACTTGCTGCTTTTACTCAGGAGTGAAATGGGACTAATAAGAACAGCTCTCCCTGTTGTGAGATTTGAATGATACACAGGGCATTAACATACTTAATCAACAGTCACGTGCTATGCTGCTATGAGGGTGGTCACTGTTTTTCTGCTGCTTTCCCTGCATAGGAGAAAAGCCGAGCAGAAGCACCTGCTATTCATAAACCCACCTCACCAACCCAGGAGCCCTGATGTACAGGTAAATAAATGACGAGAAGGAGGGAAGGAAATTGAACCTGTTAAATTCTTCTTTCTGATGGTGTGAGGCTGACACCTGACTTCCTTCTGGCTGACCTTGATTACTCTTTAAGGCTTCAGGCACAGGATTATGTTCATGGCTGCTTACTGTTAATTATATGGAGAAGCTACAACCCTAATCTGGGATCCTCTCTCTGGCAGCAGAAGTGTTTGATGTCTCCAGAGACAGTTAGGTTTTTATCTAAAATCAATGACCCAACTTGAAAAAAGCCGGTGTCCTTCTTGGACTCTACACAGGGCAATGTGGTATAGAGCAGAGAGAGCTGCGCTTGGATTCAGGTCTTGTCCCTTTTGAGCTGTGTGACACTGGGCTAGTCACCATGTATCTGAGTCTCCATTTATAAAGTAGAAACCATATGAATTCTGCTGTCCCCAAGAGACAGGGAGTCATTAAGAACCTGGACTGGTTTCAGAGGCTGGCCCTGCCACTGACTGGATATGTGACATTGGTAAGGTTACTTAAGCTTCCTGGGCCTCTGTTTCCTTATCTGTAAAATGGGCTAATAATAGTATCTCGTTTAGAGGATGGTTGTGCGATGTAAATGGTAAATGCAGGTCAAGCGCTTAGAATGGGGCCTGACCAGAGTAAGCACAGGAGAAATCTTAGCTCTTGTTATTACAAAGCACGTAAACAACACTAAGGACTCTAACGCACTCAGCGTGCTATTTCAACAGCTTCAGGATCAAGCAAACATCTCGGCTTTGCAGGGCGAAGTCACAGAGGCAGGAAGGGAACTAGCTCATCATGGGTCTTCAGCAAAAAGTCTGGAGGTGCTCTCCTGACGCCAGAGTGTTGGAGAGGGCCCGCTGGGGCCGGCCAGAGGTAGGACTCAGTAGAAAAGTCAGCTGTGAATGAAGGGAGGGTGCAGGGAGTAGGGGAGGAGTTGTGGTAAGGTGAGGGACTCTTGGGGAATGGTGCAGCCCCTGGTGACCCGAATCCGGAAAAATGGGGGGAGCCAAGTCAGATAGCAGACAGCCAAGACAAGGAGAGGGGAAGCATCTGCAAGGGACACCAAGTCTAGGTGAGATCATGTCTGGAACCACAGGATGAAGCAGTTTATATTTAAATGGTATGGCAAGACAACACCCCCACATTACACCATCCATTCTCATTCAAGTTCTTTGGGAGGAAGTAAACATTATGGAAGTGTTAATTGCTATTCAGTTTCAAATTTAAGCCTGCGTTTGTACACAGGCGCCTAGGAGAATGGCACATTTTCCCTGACACATTATTAAGCAAAGGCTTTATAAATAATTGGTTGAGCCCCCCACCCCCCCATGGCCCGGGCAGAAGTTGCTGAGTGCTCCCTGGTCCTGGTCCAGTCCTTCCCAGTCTTTTCTGAGCTTCCCGAAGCTGTCGGACGACTAGCAGATCCTACTGGTGGTGACTTGTGGCCCCAACTCCTGGTGGTGATTATAAACAGCGGCTGCGACGGGGCGCGGGCTTTCAGGCCAAGGCCAGGGAAGCGGCCCGGGCCACAAAACTAGGGGAGGGGTGGGGACCAAGGCAGGCCTGTGGCTAATCGCTTCCCCGCTAGCTTTAGCCTTGGCTGCATCATTCCTGAGGACGGGCACAGGGCAGATGGAGGGTTGGACAAGGCCCTCTGCTGGGGTCGCTGCGACCGTGCAGACACTTAGACGGTGTGGCTGGGGGGCGGCTGATAGTCTGTGCGGTTCCCGACGGATTAATCGAACTTCCCCTTGGGGTGCTCCAGTTGCTTTCTTTCCTCGCGGTCGGGAGCCTTTTAGGCACGCCCAGGGGTCCGGGGGAGCAGGAGCAGGGGCCGGCGGGCTGCGGAAGCCTCAAGTAGCTCTGACCTCTGGCACCTCCCCAAGCCCCGGGGCGCAACATCTGTCCCCAGAAATAGCCGGGCGGAGAAGAGAGCGCGCCCACCCCTCCCCGGGTAGTCGGTCTTCTCTCTCTTCCTAGAAACCGGCCCTCCCCTCCTCGCGTCTAGCGCCCCGGATCCGGAGCACTCGGTCCCCGCCCAGCGGGGGCGCCCCCAGTTCCTCGCGCAGCACCGCCCAGCGCCGGCGGCGGGGCCCCGCGCCCCGCAGCGCCATCTAGGGGCCGGGCACCGCCTTCCTCCCTCCGGGGCACCCCCTCCCTCCCTCCGCGCGCGCCCGGAGCGGGTCCCCCTCGCGCCTCCCCGAGGGCGCACCGGCGGCGAGGGGCAGCCCGGCCTCGGGGCAGACGCAGGGGAGGCGAGGGCCGGCGCGGCCGGCGGGGCAGGGG